>NC_056736.1:320856922-321156922 GCF_019279795.1 Protopterus annectens
TACCTTACCCGACACCTGCAGCAACTGGAGAGGCCCCAAAAGTACCTCACCAAGAGGATCATGGGCTACAAACAGATGTCCTATGCAGCTCGACTAAAGAAACTCCAGCTCTACTCAGTTGATTACCACCTACTCAGAGGCGATCTATGCCTGACGTACAAAGCCATGTCAAACCCAGAATTAATGGACATGCTCCACCTCAAAAAATCCAAGTCCCTTAGAGCTACATGCTCCAGGGACCTAAACTTCAGCACAAAAATAAATAGGACATGCTGGAGGGACAGATTCATTTCCCAGAGGCTCCCCTCACTCTGGAATAGAATCCCAATTCATGTTAGACATAGCCCCTCGCTGACCCTCTCCTGAAATCTGGACGCATGGATGGGAAATCACAAATTCATCCCTGGGATCTCTTCTGTGTCCCTGCTAGACAGAGGCACAGTAAACTAATCTTAAAAGGGTACCTTCTGTGACCTACTTTACAGAGGCACAGTAGGCTAATCTAATAGGGAGTTGGAAGCCAATACACTCTGGTTAGGCTTATAAATGCCCTAGGGCAGATAGCCTAGTATCTACCTATGAACCTATGAAAATCCCTATGTCACAAGGTGGGTTGCCAACTGGTTCACTGACAGAACCCACACTGTGTAAGTAGCAGATTCCAAATCCGACTTCAGACCAGTGACAAGTGAAGTACCACAGGGCTCAGTCCTGGGTCCTCTCCTGTTTGGTATCTACTTTTCTGAAGTACAGGCTAACACAGAAGGTCTTTGGCTAACAAAGTTCACAGATGACTGTAAACTAGGAGCCATAACTGAAACTCCTAACGATGTGGACATCCTACAAAAGGGCCTCACTGAGACAGATGCCTGAAGTCAAAGCCATGGCCTCAAGCTCAATGCCAAAATGTGCATTGTCATCCCCTTTGGTAAAAACTGTGTACCCATGAGCTAAAAAATAGGTGGTAGTCTACTTAACACCAAAAGTGTGATAAAAGACCTTGGTACACAGGTGGACAGTAGTTTCTCCTTTGATAATCACATCACTGCAGTAGTCAAGAAATCCTTCTACATGGCACACCTCATTACAAAAGGTTTCTCATCCAGGAAAAAAGAGGTCAATGTTCCCCTCTACTCATCACTCATTAGACCCATTATAGAGGACAACTCCCCTTATGGTATGCACCTCACAAGACATCTACAACAACTGGAAAGGCCGCAGAAATACCTCACAAATAGGAATACCGGCCTCAAACAGATGCCCTATGCAGACTGTCTCAAAAAACTCCGGCTTTATTCTGTCACATATCGCCTACTCAGAGGCGATCTCTGCCTAACATACAAATCTATGTCAAACCCAGAGCTGTTGGACATGCTCTACTTAAAGAAATCCCAATCCCTCCGAGCTACCTGTTCTAGGGACCTAAACCTTGTCACCACAATAAACAGAACATGCTGGAGGGATAGATTCCCCGTCCCAGAGACTTCCCATACTCTGGAACAAACTTCCTGTCTATATCAAACAAAGCTCCTCATTAGCACGCTTCAAGAAAAATCTTGATGATTGGATGGGAAATAGGAAATTCACCCCGGAGATCATCACTGTGGCTCTGCTCGACAGGGGCACCAGGAAAATAATTTTCTTGGGTGGCGAAAGCCAGGGTACCTTTTTGGCTAGGCTTGTATAGGCCCTAGGGCCAATAGCCTAGTATCTACATATGAACCTATGAACTAAAATATTCAAGTTGACTGGACAAAACCAGTAGAAATGCAAGATGGCACTAGAGAGAGAGTGAGAGAGAGAGATAGAGAGCATGTTTTTGAATCACTTAAAAAGTCAAGCAGAAGACTGAAACTCTAATGTCTGATATTACTGACCGATGGTAATCATGATTGGTTTACAGTCTCAGGGATGGATAGCAGGTATAGCAGCATGTATGTCTGTGTGTTTGAATGTGTGCATGGGAGAGTCAATCAACAAGGTGTTGATGCCAAGTGATGCACTGACAGCCAGCCATGCTTACCACAACAAAGTGCTAATTAGCACTTGTAGTGACACCACATGTCACATGTCAAAAGGTGTTTGTGGCTAATAGGCCTACATGGTTAATGAATGATAAGGCCAGGTTATACCATGTCAGAATATTTTTTAAGTAGAAAAATCAATATATTGTGAAAGACAATTTTTTGAGTTGAGTAACTTAATATATAAAAAGTATATAAGCCTAGAAAGGCAATTAAAAATTACAGTTATAGTAAATGTCAACAAATAAAATACCTAACTAAATTTAAAAAAAATTGCAAGTCATACAGCCAACTGAAAAATTTTGTATTTTATATCACAGTTGATTTCTCCTCTATGATCAAAACTTCTTGATTATATTAAAATGCAAAAGCTATAGGCTATCATCTTTACTGAATCATAACCAGATTTCACGCATATAAGAAATGAATCAGATTGCATGTTGTTATGCAACTACGTTATTCTAGATATTTTGTTCAAATGCTTTTGTTCTTTTTCATTAAGGAAATATGACATTTTATCAATAATCCACTTCAGGTTGTGGGTATCACACGATTTACCCACAGTTAACCTGGTTTGGTCATGAAGGTAAAGCTTGAGTGATTAAACAATCTCAACCATGGATAAATCCTGTGATGGCTGCTCACAGGAGTGAATTATTACTGTTCTGCATTAACATTATTTAAGAAAAAATCAATTACTTTTCTTAAATAATGTCAGTGTATAATGCCACTTTGGTCCTTCCACTTCCATTGCAGCATAATGATGTACTGAGTAGGTGTGCGCCACCTACGTCCAAATGTTTGCACGGTACATTAGTTGTAGTGCAAGGTAGGTGAGCACCAAGAAAACAGATTGCCTCTCATTCTCTCTCTCTTTCTCTGTTTTATTTTTAGTTAGTTAGTTAGTTAGTTAGTTAGTTAGTTAGTTAGTTAGTTAGTTAGTTAGTTAGTTAGTTTAATATCAATGACTTGGGTCTTATTTCGGGAATTCTGGACAAAGCTAATAATAATAGGGGGGAATGCCAGAAAGGAGTTACTTTTCAATTGCTAGTCTAATCACTTTAAATGTTAATAGAAGAACAGGCTTTGGCATCATCATGCATTCATTTTATGAACTTTAGTAAGTATGAAACTCTAATGTCTGATATTACTGACTTACAACAATCTTCAGTGATGTAGCAGAAAATTGAAAATTTAAGAGTGACAGAACAAAGATATAAGGAAAATCAATGCAAAAGTCTGGATAGTTGAGAGGTATGGTTACTAGCAGTAAGATCGATCACACTGCTGATGTCTCAACTCTCCAGAATATTGCATAACATCCCTGATATTTTTTATATTCTTGCCCTGCCATGTGTAAGATATTTTATTGCTCTATTAATGGAGCATACTCCAGTAGGAAGCCTGGCTACTCAAGAAGACTTCAACAGCCAATCTTCCTTCGATTAGAATATGCTCAATGCATAACAGGCACTCTGATTAGGCTCTCTAATCAGTGTGTGCATTCTTGAATACTAAACACCAGTTCTTGTAAAATAGTCTATACTCCTTCCAATGATCAGCCCACCTTCAAGAAAAAGATAAGCTTAACTTCATAAAATTCTGTTTCCACCTTTATTTATACAAGCATATGTAACTGTATAACATTTACAGACATAATCCCAAGCCTTGCCTTTATATTTTATCAAAAGTCACTGAGGCCTTATACTTTGCCCCATTTCTGTTCTGAAATAGCTTCTTGAGTTTGATTAAAATTCCACAGACGATTTTGGCTCCCTTTGTTGCTTTCAGAAATTCAGGGATACACACCCTGTTTAAGAAAGCATAGATATACTGCAAAGGAAAATGCGAGTCACTAGGAATAAGGTTTTGTATTATATATCTGACATGCATTGCATATATTTTCAGAAGAGAAAACTGTCTGTTACTGCTCAGATCCCAGTGTCTCATAACACTGTTACTAATCACCTCTCACATCTTGCTGTTCATGAGCTTAAAAGCCTACCTACAGATTATGCTTGCATAAAATTTCGTGAATCATTTTTTTATATACATTGCTGAACCCTGGACTAGCAGCTTTTTATATATCTCTTCATTTAAGTTTAGATCTGTTGTTCTGCTGGTGGTAATTTTGTAAAAAAGCAAACCATAATAATTAGTAGATGTCATCATTCCTTTTCTTCAAAAATGCTCTTTGAATTAGCTGCAGAACAGATTGCCGCCCCTCGGAGAGTTTTAGCAGTTACATGGTGCACTAATTGGCACTATACTAATCTGTATATTCAGTCAAATAATTAATTATGCTTTGATTAAGCTTTCTGAGATTTCTCTTGGGTGCCTGTTATGTCTGTAACATTTGTCTTACACTGCAGGGTCCAAGTTATCAAATAGCACTGTTATGGTGGCATGATGTAAGATAATACAAGAGAGCAAAAACAGTCAAGCATGTAGTAAACACAATCCTTCTGGGCAAGAAAAAAACAGGTGGTATGAGATATCACATCATGTTTGGTTGAATTTTAAGTGGATAAATTTCCTACAACGAAAAATAATTCCCATGAATCTAACAATCCTGACAAAGCAATGAAATCATGTAATATAATGTCACTGATAGAAGTGACAAGAGTCCTCATTTGTTTTGGATTCTGTCTAGCTTATAACACATTGCAGAGCTTTAGTCTCCTTCATTTAACAGTTGCATTACATGGCCGTTGCAAAAGATGTAACATCTAGCATTATTTCTTGGAAAATAGACTGGAAATATTGACGAATGGGGCAAAGCATAAATACAATTGCTAGAATGATATAAATGTGTGTCCCTTAAAGCAATATAAAGCTGCTAGCAGCTGAAGGCTCCGTCATAACGCTAACTACAACTATTCTGAGAGGATCCCTGTCCCCGCCTGACCTAATAGATATAATGGCTCCAAAAATACTATGCTATTTGATTTCACATATATTTTAAATGTGATTACCTATAAATTATGATTTGTTATAGAAACATCTGTATAAATCTCCAGGAAAAGCATAAAATGGAGCAGAATAGAATGATAGCCAGCAGTTATAAAAGTAAAATGTCTTTAATGGAATCCAAACATAAGCACTTTCACAGTTACGAACACTGCTTCTTCAGACGATACTATTAGTCAAAAACCTTCATCCCTGAAATACAGTGCTTAACATTCAAATGCACTACCTTCCTGACTGCTTGTTACACATTTAAAGGAACACCATTATTGCTACTGCAAAAAACAGCTAGTACTAAATGCATTTAATAAAACTAATTACATTCAAAGCTGTATAACAAAATAAAAATAGATGTCCTTCTCGAACATAAATATCTTGTTTTCCTGTTTGGTTGTCCTGTGAAGCAGGCTATTCATCTGGTGTAGCATTGTGCTTTTGTGCCCTGTATAAAATCTGCTCTTTTTTAACTGCATGAGTAAACTCTTCATTTATTTGTTGTTCCTGGCCCTTTAAAATATGCTTGACTTATTTGTGGAACCTTGCTACACACACATGTTGTGAAGACACCTGCTGTGTGATTTGAGTCCATAACCTACAGACTGTCAGCCATGAAAGGTAAGTGTGTACCTGATAGGCCACTGTGGCAGTAGTAAAACCCAAATGAGCACAACAAGTATACATGATATGAATAACTACAACTACAGGTATACATTTCTTGATGTATATTGTGTGGAATGAACTACATTGATAGAAATCACATGCTGTCACTATTGTCATGTTTTTCTGAGGTGTTGTACTCAAGTCTAATTCTCTTAATTTGTAAGGTCAGCCATTACCTATGGTGCATTGCTCATTTCATTTGCATATAAATATTAATATTTTCACGGCTTATTCATCTTAATGTCTATTGTTAAGAAGCATCTGTTATTCATGGGATGTCAAAATGACTCCTTAATCGCACATTAAACTCGGTTACACTTGAGCTTACCTCTGCTCTGGTCACTTCAACTCAGTTGTGTCAGGCACATATACAAAATATGGACCAGACACGTGATTATGGTATAAGCATATGTTCTACCTCTCATCTCCTATTCAAAATGTTATATTTTTGGTGTCCGTGCCAGCCTGCAGTATTGCAGTTGTTTTGAATGTAGACACATATCATCATTTCATGACACACTGTCATACCATGCTTATTTTGATGTATCATTATATATGTCTTTTGCTTTTATATGTGTTTGCATTTCAAGCATACTTTGGGATGTTTCAAACTAGCAAGTATTAATATTTTCTCTTTTAAACCCTGTATTGTATAAAATGTAATTCACTGGAGTAAATTAAGCACAATCTATGATGGACAAAGTGTTCCACATGGGGGTTTGTATTGATATGGTCCATAAACTTTGACAGCATGATCCTGACCATACACATGCTACCCTCAGTTATTTATATTGTACAAAGTATATAGTCAAATTTATGGCAATATTGTTTGCTAAATGTGTTTAAATGACACCTGTATTGTATTGTGACATACCTTTAACTAATTAGTCAAAGCTAGTGTCAGATTATTTTGGCATGTTACTAGCATGAAATACATCTTTCACAGTATGTAATTGGTGATTACATAGTGTTTTATGTCAGGGATGTATTACACAGGAATGAATGACTAACAATGTTTATTACAATGCTATATATTGAAATGCTATTCCTCACATATGTAGTTACAGTTAGACACACAGTCATACATTACTGTGATGTGAAATAAAGAACCATTACAATGCAAATGTCATGTCAGTTTGTTTATGTTGTGTAGTCATAATTGTAAGTACACATGGATTCTGTATATATGTATATATATATATATATATATATATATATATATATATATATATATATATATATATATATAAATATACGTTTGTATACATGAGTGTGTGTGTGTGTGTGTGTGTGTGTGTGTGTGTGTGTGTGTGTGTGTGTGTGTGTGTGTGTGTGTGTGTGTGTGTGCATGTGTGTATTTTTTGGTTTAACCTTGCCAGAGCATGGAACCCATGGTGGCTCACCCATTGGGTGATGGGGGAGATGGCGTGCCTGACCCATGCCAGGTGAATCCAAGTCAAAGGACCAGGAACATTATGGGATGGACAATGACTATGACAGACCTGGTCCTGCATGTGCCAACGTTCCTGCTGCTCACCATCAGCGATGTCAACCACCATGTCAGGAAGACAACATATGGGACTGGATCTGGGAGGTGGTGACAGACCACAAATGAGGGACTTGATTGGTGAACTCCTTTTAGAATATGGCATTGGCTACGCACAACTCCTTCCAGGAGATCACTCGGGAGATCATGTGTGATGTTCAACTCCATCAGGGTGGAACTTCAGGACCATAAGTATTGTCCTTGCGATTTAGTAATGTAATGCTTCCACCATGGTGTGTGCAATTCCAAAAAATGTAATGTAGAGGCACAGTTGAACAGACATAGCATATAGCTGTCATGCGTACCTGATTTATGTCTGACTGTTCACTATGGCTAATATGTCATATGTTGCATTACATTACAGATAATGTATGACACACATGAATTCAGTACTCGTGCATTAAGCAATTACATTTACATAATGTGCTGTACTTAATGTATGCATTGCTCCATAAGGCAGGGGTGCTATACCTTAACTCTGTGAATGTGTGTACTCATATGCAGCATAGTATTATGTCCAATACACTATGATCATGTATGTGACTAGTTTGACTGTTACAGATACCATGATACAAGTGAGAGAAAATTGTTCTGCTTTCATTGTCCTACTGTATACATGGGTGGGATGACAGCAACTCAACAAATGTATTATTTGCTTATTTCTCACATATCACAGTTGGATAGGTCATTTTCCTTTATTTACGCATATTATCTATGTGTATGTCTTGTACTCTTTTCACTCTTGGCTGTTGCTGTCTTATGTCTGTTCAACAAGGTAGCAGGTCCTATCCCATGTGATTCATGTAACATTGTGTTGTCATGATGTCACACCAGCATATTAGCTTTGTATGTGGCAAGTACTGCCACATATTGTGCCATGTTGTATCACATTCATATGAATACTCTTCATGGGCAATTGCCCTGCACATAATGCATAGACAGTCATTTTTCCATTACTGTATTTACAGTTGATGGTGTATTTAGTATAATTACTGCATGCATTGATTCTCATTCTACTTTATATTACAGCATGCATGACAATATCAACATAGATGCCCATATTTAGGCATTTACTGTATGTATACAATAGTTTACGTACATATCTATGCATGTAGTATGATAAAGACACAAATGGCCTTGTACATTGGAACTAAGTACAGTCATATACATGGACATTTATATATATATATATATATATATATATATATATATATATATATATATATATATGTTGTGACACTATATGTGTGTGTGTGTGTGTGTGTGTGTGTGTGTGTGTGTGTGTGTGTGTGTGTGTGTGTGTGTGTGTGTGTGTGTGTGTGTGTGTGTGTGTATGGAATGAAGAATAACATGTTGTATGCCTATGCATTGTACTGCTTACTTGTAGCACATTACTGTGCTTGTGCAACTGTACACAGACATGTTTAGAGCAATCAGCTATGCTGTCTACCCATGTGATGTGCATTAGCCATTCACTTCAGTGTAGCCTGGGTGGACTTCCGCACCACTCTATGTTGTGAACATATGCATGTGCAATGTGTCCCTTTATATACCATTCTCCAGCTTGTTTGCCTATTTCCATTGCTTACATTTCCTTATTGATGTGGACCTCTGTTGTCCACCTCCCTTTCCCGTGTTACCTTTGTCAAGTATGTTGCACATATACATGGCATATGTTTAACATCATCTAGATTAGCATCATTGTCATGCATTTTCAGTGTTAAAATAATCCATTGTGCAACAATTTTGCCATTATACACATGCAAGGCATAGGCAAGCAAGGTATTTTTTTTTCTTGTACCTGTATTTTGAGTAGGAGTTTTTTAATTCATTCCTAGGTACAAGCTGGCATTCCTTATCTAGCATTATGTTTAACATCATTACTCATTATTATTTCATAACATTACTATGTGTGCGTGTGGTGACTTTGCTTTCTGATTGGATTATGTTCAAGTCAAACATATACGACAATTAATTCATGCTGCCTCTGACATGGCATGTGTCTTTCACATCTTTAGTCCAATTCTTATTTATTTAGGTTGTGTATACATAGTTATGAAAAGCACAATCACATACGTAGCTTGCTACAACTCTTCTCTTTGGCATCATCCTTCTTTGTTTGCTTTTCACATGCATGATTGGAAGTTCTAATGTATCCACCTCATGTCTTCTCTTGCTTTTCCCTTGCTGAAGTTGCTCATTCGTACTGTAGCTTGGCTTACAGTTGCACTGGTAACAGACTTTATTGCATTCAATATCCAATGTGTATTGCAATCACCTTTTATTTCATTACAGCCCACTACTACCATCAGTCATGCTGCTTAAGGTTAGACTGCCACATAGTTCACCACATCTCTGTGCTACATAATGCATAGATATAGCTGTATTTCTGCATTGCATCATGCCTGGTATGCATCCTGTCTTGTTAGTCTACCTTCACCTTATCTTGTACAGTGTGCTGTCTGTGCAATTTACCTACCCAAAATGTTTTTCCAACCTTTGTCTGTCATGCCTTGTGATATTCATTATATGTTTATCCCTGCTGTTTTCCCTTTTCTTCCTCTTTGCCAGTCTTTTCCATCCCTTCTATTCTCTAAAAACCAAAAAAGGGTGCCTATTCCCACTCCCCAAAAAATATCCATGCCCCTCAGACTATCCCTCAGATTTTCTTATTTTGGTATACCACTTCTGTGTCCATCTGCTTCAAACTCACCCCCAATCTACTTTTCTCTCTCTCTCTATTTTCCTGGGTGTGCGCATTACTTGTGTTCCCCACATGGGTCCCACACTTGTTAGCTACTGTTAGTCATGACAAAGTGGCTATGATTGCCCTTCACCTTCATTATTTTTATATGGAAATTTGTAAATTCCATTAAACTCTGTATATTGTAACGATTATTCTGAAGTTGATTAGAAATATTTTTCACCTGGTGAACAACTTGCTGAAAATTTGTCATCTTTTATACTTTTGTGTTATTTGCATTGAGGTTATATTATTGAAATTGATGGACATTGATAATGCACAGAGCAGTTTATGAAGCACTTGCCTGGACATATACTGATTTGCCATGCAAGTCTGTGAGTGTGCCAACCTTGCTAGATATATCTGTTTTCACTAAGTAATTTTATGTATTTAGAGGCATATTAACATAGTACCTGTTTATCTGCAATATTTGCACAGGACTCAGCGAAATACATAGGATTCCACGAGAATTTATGGAATCTGGACCATGGTAAGATAGGCAAATATATTTATCCAAAATGTATAAAGTAATTAAGAACTATAAATGTGGTATCAAAAATAATTATTTGAATTATTGTCTTTAAATGAGATATTCATCTTTAACTAAAACAGATAAACACATGGTTTTAATATTCATCTTTATTTTGGAGATTATCACTTCACATAAGATTGAAATTGTATACAAATATGAATGCATTGATTGTTGGAGGTATAAATTCTTAGTGAAAGCAAACTAGCAGCACATAGTTCATAACTGCAAAGTTCTGCAACCTTTTTAGGGAAAAAAAAATCAATGTTTCCTGCAAGCACAGTGGTCTGATACATTTACATTAATTAAACTTTTGGTGTTGTTTAATGCTCCAAATCCCAGCTGTGTGCAGAAGTGTCAGTTCCCAGTTCTCTGTAGCTTATTAACTAAAATCAGGAGAATGAATGCAAAGAACTAGAAAAAATAAAGTTTCACCTTCATTTATAGAATTTATAAATGCTGTCATGGTTGTGCATCAAAAATGTCTACCATTAAGATGAAAACAAAATAAATTATCATAGGATATAATTTCTGAGCATAATTCAGGTTGTGAACAGATAAACACTAATCTATGTTTTATGATCAATTCATACTTTTTGACTATTTAATGAATCGGGTCTATATTAGAACATCGAAGTTTCACAACTTCGAATATTCTAATATCGACCACTATTCAGTGAACGCTGACAACATCGAACATGCAGAACAGCAAATTTTTTCCTAGGGAAAATATTCGCTGTTCCGAAACACATACACACAACACAAGCACACCAAACAAACAGCAGTCCACACACATACACCTAAAATCTTAAATCTAACCCTACGCTAGACTGTACAAACACCACTAACTATCCACTTACCTTAACCCAAACCCTAACCCTAAGGTCCGTCACTATCACACACTCACCTTACCCGCATCATAACCCTAACTAACCTACCCCGCCCTAACCCTCACGTCCACATGATCGCACACTTACCTGACCCACGCCATAACCCTAACCCACCTAACCCACCCTAACCCTCACGTCCACACAATCGTACACATACCTGACCCGCGCCCTAACCCTAACTCACCTAACCCGCCCTAACCCTCACGTCCACACAATCGCACACATACCTAACCTGTGCCCTAACCCTAACTCACCTAACCTGCGCCCAATTGCACACTTACCTGAACCCGACCAGTAACTTCCAACACAGCGCTGAAAATAGTGAAGCGACAGAAATGGACAACTGAATTCTTTCCCTAGGAAAAAATTAGTTTTTCTGTCGTTTCGCTATTTTCAGGGTTCGATATTAGAACATTCTAAGTTATGAAACTTCAATGTTCTAATATAGACCCAATGAATCTTGGTAATATATTTAGTACAAATTTGTGTAGCTGCATGAATAGCTTTTTGTTTTATTTTGTTTTGTGTTTGTTCTTGTATATAAAATTTTAATAAAACATATTTTAAAGATGCTATCATCTCTAAAACATTGCTTTAATTTAATGAAAAGGTAGTGGGAGCTTGAATGTCAAGCAGGTTACGGTTGTGTAGTCATAGACGCCTAGACTTTGTATTCTTCCATCAAACATGTAGAAGGTTCATACACTGTGGCCTATTTTTAGTAGAGAAATATTGTATTATAGCGGCTATGCTTTTTTTTTTTTTTAATAATTATTCACAGTTAAAAGACACATCGATGGATGCAGGTTTCACAAAAAAACTATGGCAATTTATTTATGGACCTCTAGAACATTATTTTTCATGAATTTTTGTAAGATAGACAAAAATAGAATACAATTTATGTTAACCAGATTGATTATTTACATTTTTACTTTTTGTCTGGTTCAGATAATGAGTTTTGTGAATATTTACAGTTTATGGAAATGTTAGACTTGACATTCACTGCAAAGGTAAGTTCAGTCTCTGAATTTTTTTTCTTTTTTTGGCTATGCAGTTAAAGTTGGTGGAAGGGTTAATAGCCTTTTAAGAACATCCGAAAGAAAATTGCTGGTAACTGCATAAAGTGTCTGTCCCTGTAGTGTTATTAAGTATTGAAAGAAATTTGCAGAATGAGCTTAAATAATGCAAACAACTATAAAACACAGTTAAAACAGAGGGCTGGATCCTCTAAAGCTCACAGAATCTAGCACATTTTACCAATATCAGAGCAAAAGTTGCAGATAAACATGTAACATGTAAATGTGCCTTGGTGAACTTGGAATATCTTGGCACATAACAGAGTTGAGCAGCAGCACTGGTGCACCATATATTGGTTACAGCCACTCCATAAGTCAGGAAAACTGACTCATGAAGCTTGATGTTCATTAACAAAGTTATGGAACTTATACTTTTCTAATGTAAGAGGCTAACATTTGAAAATACCTAACTACAGCAATTTCTCCACTAAGCTTAGAAACAACTATGGGATATCTCCATAAGTAATGTGGTACTAAAATATACTTGCTTTCACTAACCAGTAAAGTTTGTAATAAAATTAATAAAGGTGACAGGCAATCACAGCCACATTACTCCATTTAACAGTAGCCAACAATGGGTGCAGGCCACATGTGAGCAATGCAGGTAATTCACACACCCCAAGAAATTGGGATATAGGAAAGCAGAGTTGGGGTATGGGTGAATAAGAGGGACAGACAAGAGGTATGTTGGAAAAGGAAAATCTGAGGCACAGTCAGAAGGGCATGGGCATTTTTTTTCTTTTGGAGATCAGAAGGAAATTTAAAGACAGGGATGGTGGGGGGGGGGTGACCTAACAAGACATGGCAGATAAAGGTTGGAAATAAACATAGGTATGGTACACTTACGGCACATTCTACAACATGGGCAAAGGAAAGTTGACAAGCAGGATAGGGATGTATACCAGCTATCATAAATGCAGAAATACATGCGCATCTATGCACTATTATGGTATGACATGTTGCAAACTGTGTGGCAGTCATACTTGGATGTGTATAACCAATTGCAGTTGTGTGTTGTGGGGTAATAAATAGAGATCACAATGCACACTGAATATTGATTCAAATACCCAAGCAGTGTATCAGCAGTGCAAGTGTAAGCCATGCAACAGCCCAGATGAACAAATGCAGTGTGTGACACATTTGAGAATACTAGCAGAGGACACAACTGAACCTCTGACCATGCATGTGCAAGGCAAACAACCGAGCACAGTGCCAAACAGCAGCATTGAAAAGAGCAGGAAACTGGCTGATAATTACACAAGTATGTGTATGCAACCCAAACAGATGTGTGATGGATATATTTAGCACAGACATATGCCATGTCAAAGGCAACACACAGATGTATGTGTATATCTATGACTTTCATTGGCCTAACAGGAAAATATACTGGAAAGCAATGTCAATACACATACAAACACCAATGGCATCTAATAATATACTTTCAGAAATCTAAGATTAATGCTATATAACAAATATCAGGTTCTGCACATGAATTTTGACAACATACACTGCTTAATATGTAACACACAAACATAACAAGAAAAATGATGTATTGTGCAGTAGCCAACAACTTGTGTGCATTTGTGTTGAATCTGTCTAATGCCCATAGCAGTGGCACAAGTTGACCCTTCTAACAAAACATCTACATGAAAATGGATGAGAATTCCATAAAGGTAATTACATACCATGCATATGTGCAAGATATATGACATACTTACAAAGATGGATGGGAGGTGGACAACATGGGCCCACATCAAGGAGGACATGGTAGCAAAACTATGCCGGCAACGGTAAAGCAGGAAAACAATAAGGAAGGGGACACATTGCAAATGCATGTGTATATCACATAGCATGGTGCTGAAGTCAACCCAAACTATATTGAAGCGGATGGGCAATGTATGTCACATGGCCAGACTACATTGCCGATGACAACAAAAAAGAAATGTATAAATCACACACCCACAGTATTGTGCAATCATATAACAGCAGCAGGCATAGGTAAACAAGCTAAGAATTGGTATTACATAGGATCATGGGAAGTTACTAGGCTAATTGCTCTAGGGCACTTGCAAGCCTAGTCAAGTTCTATCCTTATTTCCATGATCAGCACCTATTGCCCCCTCTTCAAGAGGGACACAGGTGGAACCCCCCCCCCCCCGGGTGAATTTATGGTTACCCATCCAGTTGTCCAGATTGTATTTCAAAAGAGCCAATGAGGTGCTCTGTTTGACATGAAGTGGGAGTCTGTTCCAAAGCTGTGGTAACCTCTGGGAGACAAATTTGTCCCTCCAGCAGGTTCTATTAATGTCACATACCAGGTTAAGGTCTTTAGAGCAAGTAACCCGTGTACAATTTGACTTGCTGACATGTAGCATTTCCAATAAAGCAGGGTCAAAGATTGCCTTATTTGTAAGGCAGAGATCGCCTCTGAGTAGTCTGCATAAAACAGAATAAACTGACAGTGATTTCAGATGATCCACATAGGACAGATGCTGAAGACCTTGAATTTTCCTTGTGAAGAACCTTTGTGGTCTCTCCAGTTGCTGCAGGTGCTTAGAAAGGTACATACCAAAAAGGGTGTTGTACTCAATTATTGGCCTGATGAGGGAAGAGTACAGGGAGGTTATAACTTCTTTTTTTTCTGGAGACAATGCCCTTACTTATGAGATGAGCAATATAGACTCCCTCCTCACCACTTTGGAGACATGGTGATCAAAGGTAAAGCTATTGTCAGCCTGTGTGCTCAGGTATCTCACGAATGAGTGCATACTTAGGATTTCGCTATTGATGTGGTAGTTAGCAGGAACATAGCCCTTATTGAAATGGATGATGATACATTTTTTGCATTGAGTTTAAGGCCATGACTTTGGCACCAATCATTTGTCTTTGTAAGACCCTCCTGTAGGATGTTGACATCATTTGAGGATTCTATGACTGCTCCCAGTTTGGAGTCATCATCAAACTTTGTCAGCCACAGACCTTTAGTTTTTGCTTGCCCTTCATAGAAATGGATTCCAAACAGTAGAGGTCCCAGGACTGATCCCTATGGAACACCACTGGTTACAGGTCTGCTGTTGGAGGTGGATTCCTCTATTTTGACTATATGGATTCTATCAGTGAGCCAGTTAGTGACCCATCTAAGGATATAAGGGTTGTTATCTCACTGGGTGAGTTTGTCAATGATGCCTGAGTGAGGGATATTTTCAAAAGCCTTGGCTAAGTCTAGGTAGGCTGTATGCACAGATTTCTCCTCATCCAGGGCCTTGGTGACTGTCTCAAAGGGGTCCACCAGGTTTAACAGGCATGATCTCCCTTTGACAAATCCAAACTGAGTAGGGTCAAGTGTTTGGAGATTACCTATATATTTGTTGATAAGGTCCATGATGTTTCACTCCATGGCCTTGCAGATAAGGCTAGTCAGGCTAATAGGCCTATAGTTTCCAGGGTCAGTGGAAGCACCAGCTTTGTGCAAGCGAATAATGATTGCTGTTTTCCATTCAGCTGGTGCAAAGCTGGTGTTTAGACTATGATTGAAAAGAGTACCCAATGTTGTTGCTAATTCTTGTTGGAGCCCATGTACAATGCAGGCTGGGATGTTATCAGGTCACATAGATGCTGTGTTTTTCGCCTTACAGAGGGGAATTTATGACCTGCACTTTAGAGATACAAGGTGGGGGGGGGGATGTCATGAGGTATGTGTGACTGGGACAGGGGACTGAAATTTTCACAGAACCTGTCAGCTAACAGGTTAGCTATGTCCACAGATTCAGTATATGTGGTATCATTAACTACCAGTTCAGCACAGATCTGAGCCTTTCCTTTTAGTTTACAGATGTAACTAAAGAACACCTTAATGGTTGTACTCAGTTGAGGAAGCTAATTTGGACTCGTAGTTTGCTTTGGAGGACTTCGCGGAAAGTCTTATTTGCTTGTTTAAGCTGAGGAGTGAGTGTTTCCAATTTAGGGTTCACTCCCTCTTACTCTTAGACAGAAATTTCTTCCGCTTATTGTAAAGTCTGCTAATGGCAGTTGTCCACCAGGCAGGTTTGCTCTTCTTTGCGGAGCTTGTATTAGTCCTATCAAGTATGGCCAAGTCAATGTAGTTATACAGGTGTTTGTATAAAGCATTGGTGTAGAACTCGGCATAGTTGCCAGTTCCATCTGAGGGAAGAGCTTCAATGAAGCTATTTTTTACAATCCTGTAAGAAGTTGTAATCTACTTTGGAGAAGTTTTTTAGTTTAATTGCTGCTAGGGGGTTGAGATATGATGGTTACTTCGAATGAGACTGATTTATGGTCAGATCTCTAATACTAAAACAAAAGGACAGTTATACGATGAACTATATCAGAAACTAGAACTAACAAATATAAAAAAACTACATTGACACATTCACACTTAAATTTATTATAAAAACATATACCAACACAAAGCTTTCGGGATATACTCTTAATCAGTGCTCAGCTCATTATTTTAGGAACAGTTATTTATATCAAAACTAAATTAGTCATATGACACAGCTATCCAATAAAAACATACAAACAAACAATGATCTTGCATTTGTTTTCTAATTAAAACAGGCTTGATACTAATTGTATTATTCTAACCAACGAAAGCATCTGCTTCAAAGTTTAAAATCCAATTATATTCACACATTTCAAAACAATTATTCATATCATCCCCTCTAATGATTCTATTTATTACATAATAACTCTAAACTTAAAAATGTGTGCAGAATCAGTATCTAGAATATGTTTGGCTAAAGCATTCGTTCAAATATTCCTACGTATATCGGACTTATGCTCAATAATACACTCTCTACATTTCTGACTACACTTACCAACATAAAAACATGAACATTTACAACACATAGCTAAGTAAACAACATAGGCAGTGTTACAAGTGGCATAACATTTAAAATAATATGCCTTTTTTGTTAATGGGTGCATAGAAGTACTATCATTAACAAGGCATGGAAAGGTGCTATGTTTATTTTTTATCCTGCCATTGGTCACTATCTGAAAAGCTTTATAACATAATCTTTTCACATTTTTACAATTTCTGGATGCAAAACTTGGCTTATTATCTATTAAAGATTTTAATTCAGCCATGATGGTTAAAATACCCCAAATCTTCTGAATAATTTTCTTAACATCATTAGTTATCCTATTAAATGTGGTCACACATCTAATTTTGCTTTTGTCATTCCTTCGTTGCTTATCAGTATCTGACCTGCCATCCACAGATCCAGCAAATAAAGGTTTTGCTGTACCACTTCTTCCATCCAAAACTTATTTTATTATTTCAGCTATCATTTTTTCATTATACCCTCTTTCTTTAAATTACAAAGTCATTTCTCTCATCACAGTTGGAGGATTTGGGCAGTGGTCTAGCATGCACTTATCTCTGACATCTGATGGGTGAGCATCCATGGGTCCAATGCTCTGTCAAGGTGAATTACAAGACAAGAAAGTATATATGCACACCTGCTATTATAGGACTATATAACCTACCTACTGTGATATAATGTACAGGCAGAAAATAGTAGTCAGTATGAAACCTCAGAATAAGGTATAGACATAGTCAAGTGTACCACCATATGTGAAGTAAGTCATTAATCAAAACCATAACAATGAAAACCTCATGTCTTTCAGGCCACACATTCCTATGAAAGTCATAGCTGACATTAAACAGAAATTAATGGGCACATCTCAAATCTAACAAGCATTAAGTACCACCCCATCAAATTGTAATGTCGGCATATAAGAATAAAGGTATATCAAAATACATTGCCGGTGTAATTAAAACCAGGGTCTCAGATGAAATGACCTAAAATGATTATGTAGAAGAATTATAATCAAAAATAATTTCTGCTGGTGAAGGGATCTTCATGCACACAACACATTCCCTATGTCCTATTATCTATACTTTTGAATTATGTCAATACAGGCCCATGTCAGGGCCAGTGTATCCATCTCAAAATGTGAACAGCTTACTCCAGGCCATGCTGTGGCATGCATGACACAGTTTACCAGTTGAAATCCTGACATTACCTGAATGCTTATTATCAGCCATCATTATTCATGAGAAGCATGTGACAGCCAGCACACTTACACATCCTATCATTTGAAGAGAATCATGCCATGACACTGCCACACAACATTCAAGTGAGTCAAACTTGAAAAACAACACTGTACAAATGACAACATAACATAAGTATTGCGACTTGCAGTGCTTAATACCTATAATGTATGCTTTACTACATTGGCCAGTGACTATCCAAGAGAATATCACTGTTTCTATGTTTCCTGTCTTGTATGTATGCTTTCCACATTTATGTTGGTATGTAAATTTCAACTGTAACCCAGGTGTCTGTGCATTTAATGAGGTATATAAACAGCCACCAATTAACATATTGGTATAATGAAGATATAATGAGAAGACAATCCAGTGGGAAATATAAAAGCCATATGCTAAAGAGCTGAGCAAGACAACATAGTCATTAGCTAACCCAACATCAAATCTTTGGAATGCAACACAAGACACTAAAAATAATGTACAATCAAAAACAAAGTGACAGCCTGTAACATATGAAAACATAGTTTTTGTCCTACAAACAGTACTGTTTGTCTACACATGTATCAGTGCCCTACATACATTTATTAGCAATCACTATGCATGACCCTGACAAACGCAAACAGCATGATACTGATTTCATAACAGCCAGATAGAAATGTCAAACAGGAAATCCTATGTGCATGACTATCCCTAAACACAGAGTACAAGTGTTTTGTAAACAAACTATCAAAGATGTTGTAGGCAGATGAAATACTCGTGTTGAATTGAAGGTCATGACACACATAGTCCACCAACAGCAGTGTGAGCACTGACATGGCAGACAGACACCTATTCAGTATGAAAATAAGCAGGCAACGCACAACAGATCAGATAGTGAGAACCACATAACCACATCCAGAATATAAGCATGCCATTACAAACAGCAGGCAAAGCACTGTTGACTTATATGTGTAGCATCACAATCAAAAGCACTGTGACAGTTACACATGAATGACTGTCATCTAGGTTGTGACGTACCATTAAAAGCATTTTATTCAGCAACCATGACTTGCTGCTGATATTATTTTATGTCATTTATACTTGTAATCACAGAGATTGTTTGGCTATAGCACTTACCTTACAGATGCATGATGGTTATTCCTGCATTAGAAGTAGCATACACAGTAATGCAAAAAAAAACTGTCATAATGATCAGATCTATTATAGTTTCAAAATCTGACAAAGTAATCAACATAATTCTCTCCCTGTGCTACTCCTCAGATGTACAGAACCCAATTCCAAGCATGCTCATCATCACCTGCAAAAAGTAAGAATATGAATGATGTAGGTATAAAATAACATTGAAATACATTGCTTAGCTCATGTTCTATAACTTTTAAAATTGAGCATTACAGACTTTCCATACACATTTTTGAATGTTTCACACACCATCCTTTACACATTGAAAGAGAACTGAACACAGATTGGAGGACTTGTGATTCAAACCTGCAATTCTTAGCTATGTTCACACTCTAACCCTGACACTAACCTGCCTAGGTAATGCATGTTGCCTAAAATTGAATGGAGGAAATGCAGTTAAACAAATCAGAGGTATGAATGTGCAAGGATGGGGAAGTAATAGGAGTCACAGGGTGTGCATTTATGAAGGTAAAACTGGGAGCATGAATGCATGTTAGCACAGTGGTAACAACACAAAAACACAATGGTAAAATGTCATACCTCACACTGTCATGTAACACACAGCTACTCTTTACAGGCAACTACAAATTCCTGTTCATCACATACACACACGTGGTTTAGGTGGGAGGACATAATATATATATATATATATATATATGTATATTTTGTTGTCAAATTACAAATTATACATCAAAATTAGCCCTGATATCAGTGCATGTCCCTGCTCTACAATCAAAATGTATATCTGACCATCTCACCCCTCCAAATATGAGAAGCGTGTTGAATTTAAATTAATAAACAGTGACACACTTATAAAATAAATTCAATTTGACAATATTATCATATTCTACATTCTGTTAGCAGGGCTATCCCAGTATTTTCAAAGCTCTACACATAAAACTGAAGTAAAAGAGCTGCTGTAGAAATCCAACAAATAAATGCTATAATCATAAACATGTGACAAAATACATGTTAATATCAATATCTATAGAAGCATTTTTCAAACCTTTATACAGACACAATGATATAAATTTAATAAGAGGTATCCTCTATGTGGATTTGAACCCACACTTAGCCACAATATATGTATATCAGATGCTTGCATTATAGGATGAGTTAGCACACAACACAAGGTGCTGGATTCCGTAAAGTTCATGCAAGCTATTTGCAGACTGTGCAGCACACCAAAGGAAGACTTCAGCACACCTACTGTGGACATGATTCCAGAAGACACGTTGAAGGCAAACTGAGTACTTAAGTGTTCAGCGTAGGATAATAAGTAATTCCGCACATGCCAGCATGATTCCAAAACACATCGTGCACACACAACGCAACTGTGACAAACAGCCACGCTGACTCCATTTTTGAAATCCTCAACACATACATTATGGACCCCAGAGAATTCAAGAAAATTATATGGATTACAGTGAAATCCGTATCAAAACAAAAAATATATAAAAATGCAACCTGCTGGTAATATACTCCAACAGGCAGCAGTGATGTAAGCCATAAATGAGGCTGTGGCTGTGCATCCTAGAAGGCAGCCAGATAAAGTCAGAACTTCAACTAAACTAGTTGTCAAACCAGGAAATAATTAACAGATATTGTAGCGTTCGAAAGACATGCGTGCGTAAATGGGCATGCCTTCGTTGAAGGTTGGGCGTCGAGCTGGCACCTCAGCATTTCGTAAAAATCTACTGCCAATCATTAGCAGACCGGAGGTCTGCTGTGGCGACCCCTTACCGGGAAAAAGCCGAAAGACAAACAACAACAATCTAAACAGAGAAACAGTGTAGGCTGTCTGTAACATGTATGCCCCACCCATGTCTGTGCAGACTCTGCAAAGAAACCCAATTCCACTTGAAACCAAAGTGTGTCTCAGCTTGGGTGCACTTGCATCTGGGGCATTGGTGCAGCAAGGTGGATGACTACATAAACTTCCCATCCACTCCCATGGGGTAGAGAAATGTAATGCACCATTTCTACAACATAGAAAATTCTCCTATGTGCTCAGTACAATAGACTGCACACACATACATATCAAGACACTAGTACATCCAAAAGCAGACTGATACATAAACAGAAAGAAATGACCATCCATCAACTGCCAAGTTGTGTGTGCAGCAGATGGCAGTGTAACAGACAACATGGCAACACACCCAGAAAGTGTCCATGATGATGCCATTTGGAGGGAAAGTGGACTCAGTGCTGCATTCCAGCAAGGTGAGATTCCTGAGGGATTGCTACTGGGTAAGTACAGGAACTCAGCTAGTATACAGTCTAATTATCCCCATCTCAACAATATTAGTCTGACCAAAAGTATTTTTATTCCCCACAACAGGTAACTGTGGTTATCCACTTGAGCTGTGGCTAATGACCCTGTACTGTTAACCATCCAACCCCGCACAGGAGGCCTACAACAACCAGAAACACTATAGAGTGTGTGTGTTTAGTGTACCGAAAGCTATATTCAGATGTCTGGACATATCTGGGGGTGGACTGCAATAGGTTCATAGGTTGGTACTAGGCTATCAGCCCTAGGGCCTATACAAGCTTAGCCATAACAATTCCCTGGCTATTTCTTCCCACAGTATTTACTTCCCTGGACCTACACCTGTGTCTTCTGCTCCTATGTCCTCCTGCTTCTCCTCTGATACCTGTGGGATGCCCTCTTCAGACATTTGTGGTTCTTGGGGTAGTTCACCCATGCCTGCAGCTAGAAGACCACCATTTGCTCAGGTTAGCATGTTGTGCAGCATACCACACTCCGTTATCATCTGTGCTCTCTCAAGGCACTCCTAAAAATGGAGAACATCGATATCTGTGTAGTGGTTCAAAGCTCCAGAGAGCACCTCTGCAATACCAGGCTACAACTCGTACCACACTTTTCGGCCACCAAACCAGGACCAAAGCACTAAAGGTGGAGGAGTGTCCATATTCACCAAGGATATTCACAACGCCAGGCTAGTTGCCCAACACAATGCATCTGAAATTCTCCAGGTGCAACTAACACTAGGTAAGACTGCAATCCAAACTGTAGCTTGCTACAGATCCCCCACCATGCCCCAAGATTCTCACTACACTTTTCTAAACATACTGGAAAATATTAAGATACAACCAAACACCCTAATACTGGGTGATTTCAACTATTCTGCCATTAACTGGGAAAACTACTCATGTACCAACACCTTTGCCCAATGGTTCTTGGAATTCATAAATTCCAATGCCCTGGATCAACTAATCCATAGTCCCACCAGGGGCTCCAATATACTAGACCTGGTTATTACCAACATGAGAAATCAATGCTCCACATCTATGGTCACCCACTCGTTGGTCAGGTCTGACCATAAGTTAATCACCCTTAACATCCACATCCCATCCCCACCCCCCAGTAAGGAAACCTCCATATAAAATTTCTCCAAAGCCAACTTCATGCTACTCAAGTCAGAAGTGACAAACTTCATGACACCCATACAGATGGGAACTAAAAGTCTGACTGCTGAATCCTACACTAAAGCACTATACGAGCACATCCACTCATGCATGAATCGTGCCATCCCAAATAGAACCAAGATGCTCTCCTCCAAAAAAAGGAAGTTAATCTACTGGTCCCCTGCCATAAACAAATGTTACAACAAAAGGAAGAAACTGTTGCAGAAAAGAGGAAAATCCCAGAATGCAAAAAACTCCCTTACCAGCCTCAGTAAGAAGCTGAGATCCCTCATAAAATCCTCCAAAGCTAGTTATGAAAATAAAATTGCCAAATATTCCAAAGACAACCACAAGGCATTCTATAACTATGTCAAGAATCTAAATGGCAATGCTCAGATCTGCTCTGCGCTACAACAGAATGGCATTAAATATACTGACCCCAAGGATATTGCCAATATCCTGGCAGATCAATTCAGTGCCAACTTCACCTCCCTCTCACCCCCTAAATGGCCCATCTCAATACTGAAAGATTGCTAAATTCTGGTAATAATGGCCACACAGGTAAAAAACACACACTCTAAAGCTAAGAATACAGCATCCATGTGACTAGATGACATCCCAGGCTGTGTATTACATGAACTACAAAATGAATTGGCACCTCACCTAAGTGTCATGTTTAATCACAGCCTCACATCAGGCTTCATGCGCACTGAGTGGCACACAGCTACAGCTATCTCACTCCACAAGGGGGGATCCACCTTGGATCCCGGGAACTACCACCCCATCAGTCTGACAAGCCTGATCTGCAAGGCCATGGAACGTATTATCATGGAACTTACAAACAAAGACATTGGCAACCTTCAAACACTGGACCCCACCCAGTTTGGGTTCGTGAAGGGCAGATCTTGTCTCCTGAACCTGATTGACTTCTTCAAATCAGTCTCCAAAGCTGTGGACAAGAGTAAGGTGGTCCACACAGTCTATCTGGACCTCGCCAAGGCCTTCCACACCATTCCCCACTCTGGAATCATAGATAGACTTACTAAGCTGGGCATTAATCCCTACATCACTCGATGGGTTGCCAATTGGCTTACTGACAGAACCCACACTGTAAAAGCATCTGACTCCAAATCCAGCTCCAGACAAGTGACAAGTGGAGTACCTCAGGGTTCAGTCCTGGGACCACTCTTGTTTGGCATCTACTTCTCTGAAGTACAGGCCAACACTAAGGGACTCTGGCTAACAAAGTTCACAGATGACTGCAAGCTGGGAGCCATTATTGAATCCCCAAATGATGTGGATACTCTACAAAAGGGGCTTACAGAAACAGATGCTTGGTGCCAGAGCCATGGGCTCAAGCTCAATGCCAAGAAATGTATAGTTATTCTCTTTGGGAAAAAACATGTACCCATGAATTACCACATAGGTGGCAGTACACTAAACACCAAAAGTGTGATAAAAGACTTAGGGACACAGGTGGAAAGTGGTCTCACCTTCAATAACCACATCGCCACAACAGTCAGGAAATCCTTCTATATGGCACACCACATCTAAGGGCTTTCCATCCAGGAAAAAGGAGGTCATTGTCCCACTGTACTCATCCCTCATTAGACCCATTATAGAATACAACGCCCTGTTTGGTATGCACCTCTCAAGACATCTGCAACAACTGTAAAGACCACAGAAATACCTCACTAAAAGAATAACAGGCCTAAAGCAGATGCCCTACGCTGACTGTCTAAAAAACTCCACCTATACTCTGTCATATATCGTCTACTCAGAGGCGATCTCTGCTTAACATACAAGGCCATGTCAAACCCAGAGTTGTTGGACATGCTACACTTAAAGAAATCCCAATCCTCAGAGACACACACTCCAGGGATCTAAACCTTGTCATCACAATGAACAAAACATTTGGGAGGGATAGGTTCCTGACCCAGAGACTCCCTAGACTCTGGACTAGACTGCCCATACATATCAAGCAGAGCACCTCTTTGGCCCTCTTCAAAAGGAACCTTGATGACTGAATGGGAGATAGGAAATTCACCCCAGGGATCACGTCCATCGCCCTGCTAGACAGGGGTCCAGGGAAGTAAATACTGTGGGAAGAAATAGCCAGGATATTGTTATGACTAGGCTTGTATAGGCCCTACGGCCGATAGCCTAGTACCAACCTATGAACTGACACTTATGCATTTAATACTCAGTTTGTTGTATCACTGTATGATAAACAATAAGGGACACATACCACTGCTACACTTACTTATCTGTACAATATTATAACATGAAAAAAGAGAATTCTTGCATGACATAATGCAGACATTTTTGCTTTCAGAAAATACATCACAGTAAAGTATTATATGAAATAATATGAGTCAGCTATGTGCAGTACACCATTGGACACACTCTAATGCAGTCTTGGTAGAACTTGTTGATGTCTCACACCACAGTCCACCCTGCCATGACCACTTACGGACACATCCTGCCCTGGTTGCTCCACAGAGGAGATGGATGGAGGTACAACACCATGTTGAGATGAAGGAGCATGACTGCAAGTTGAAGGTCTTGTGACTGGCAGGAGCTCAGCAGATGGGCCAGCATGTGATGTCTGTGCAGGTTGGACTACAAAGAAGAATTCTTGATGCCCAATGGTGGTTCCATGGACAAGTGGCCTGCCTCTCACAGGTTGTAATCTGTTGTGCATAGTCAAGGAATGCACAATCCTGCTTGTAGTGCAACACTGCTACAGTACTGTAGAAGCCAGGGTTTCCACTGACCATGCCACAGCTATCAGACTCTCATTCTGAGTGGCTAATGCAGCCATAATCTCACTGTGCCAGTGCTCTTGTTCTTCATGCATGACACATAGCGGGTGTGCCACATGATCTGTGCATGGGCAAGTGCACAGATGTCTGAATGATAACAGAACCCACCAAACCTGTCACTGTGGCTGTTTATTTGCCTGCAGCAGGAGATGGATACCCTCTGATACCTAGCCATGTACAACATCTGCTCGCCTATGTCCACAGCAATGCCCTGTGTTTGGCTGTTGTGTGACTCTGCCAGCAATAGTGCTCCCAACTTTGGCATGTTGATCAACAGCCTCACCCTGTTCAACATTCTCTGTGCCATCATCCACTGGATGTGTCAACAAGTAGACCTTCACATCTGAGTATACATCTGGTGCAACATCAGTGTCAACCTCACAGATAGACTCTCCAAGTAACTCAAGGTCCTTTGTGCCAGAGGCCACACTTCCATGCCAAGACACATCATGAAAAACATCATGATCACTGTATGGTCTGCTGGATGATAAAGTCAATCAATGTGCTACAAGACACAAAGATACAAATCAGGACAATGCGTCTACAGAGCATGATGAATATCAAAGACACTGGCATATATATTTCACTGTAATGTTGCAAATACTAATGACTTCACTTGCATTCTACTGTATGTATGTGTCACAGAATAAGCATACTATAACTATATAATCTATTAACATGGCCAATGCACATGACATATGTGATGCATAAAAAATAAAAACATACCTGGCAAACACTCATGGGATGATGTTATTGTTTTAATGGGGTTAATTTCAACTAGTGTAGGAAAAAAAATATGTATCACATCATTCATGCCATTAATCAGGTGAAGACAGTTAAAACATACAGAATGTGTGACAGACATATGCCACTTGTATGTGCACTTGAGACTCCTGCTGTGTAGAGGATGTGGGCTGTACTGTATATCCTGCAGTGAGAATGGAAAGGAAAAAACAGCACAGTCGTGTATTTAGCAAAATGAATACTGACAGCATCACATAACAACATGGTAATATGGGCCACAAATACTCACGTGATGGATGTTGTAACTGTACACCAGAAGGGCTTGTATTGACAAATACTGACAAAAATGTCAGGCATCATGTGTGCTACACATTGTTGAAAGGTATGATGCCTGCACTTGATAGTGTGTGGCTTGCCCCTACACCGGATATACCTTTAGTGTTTAATGTTAGTGAAACAACAATATAACAGTAAGCAGCAGTGCCATTAAATAATGTGTGGGCAACAAAAAGGTAGTATGCATGGCAACAGTATAGAGACACTCAACTGCTTCTCCCTAGTGCAGTGCTGAAGTAGATGGACCTGTGAATATTAATGCAATAAATATTACAATTGTTGTTTGCACTGCTCTGTCTGTAACTCAGATGTACCAATACATGTAATTATACTCAAGTTTATCATCTTCATCATGTGTGGAAATGTGCTCATGGCTCAACTCTGCTGTTGAAAATAACCAAACACAGCAATACATAAATATGCTTGCTGAAGCAATTTGCAGTGTGTCACAATACTCATACCTGTATTGAACAGAAATACATACATGTCTGCCCTGGAACACCAGCTTCAAACCCACCACCAGGGATTCACTGCTTCCCTCTTGTATGCAGTGAGGCCAAAAAAATATTGATTTTATCGGGGAGGTCATTGGTGGTCCACCCCCAGTGGCATCCCTCAGCCTCTCATAATGTGTCAATCTGTTGGCTGCATGAAGAATTGTGTCTGAGCAGCATCATCTACAAAACTCATGAGACCGGTTGTGGCCTCCATCTGCATTGATCATGTTGATGAGGTACATCCAGATTTCATTTCTCCAAACAGTATCCCCTGAATGGCCTAGGAGTTTCCTTCCATGTTGATCGACAGCATAAATTCTGACATCATTTCCCTGGGGGAAAGTTGTCACTCCTAGGATGGTTGGCCATCTGAAAAACATTTATAAATACATGATAGTAATCATGGTTGAGCACATTTATGCATTTGATTCTTTGAACAGTATATGTCAAAATAAACACTATGCATTCCTGTGTAATGCAAAGATCTGTATAACACTGTCTATGATAAATGCTAACATGACATGTAAAAAGTACCAGCAATGCCTTCATGCATCTGTAAAAGCATCATAACTTGTAATATCTGTATAGCTGGTGACTGGTATTAGAACCACTGACACTATATATATGTTGAAGGGAGGTCTAAAGACAATATCATCATGCCAGCAGCATCTGCTTGCATTTCACATTAAAATTCTACATCAGTTAACAATTAAACAACTTACAAAATATGTCAGAATATCTCAGGATCTATAGGCAGTGCAGATACATACATAGAAAATTGAGACAGTAGTGATAACACCTTTGTTAAGAAGCATCATTGAAAAAATATCAATAACAGCAATAGCACATTTTAATACTGTTTTGGGAAACATGATTTAAGAAATATCCATAATAACAACATCACATACTAAATACAGATACTGACATAATGCATAGGTTTCTGTAGTTAGACCACAGAGTGCAAGGAATTACCAGTAAGAATCGTGGATGATCTGTAAATCCTCCTCTGTATACTGTTATAATTTGCAGTGGAAGTCTGTGTATATAACTGCATAGGGAACTGAACCAACATTTTTAGAAGAACAACACTTGAAATCATACATTTCCAGACAGCATGACTCCAGGGCCGGATTTTCCTATAGGCTAACTAGGCTTCAGCCTAGGGCCTCAAGATCAAGAGGGGCCTACATTCAAATTGTTAGCAAAATTAAAATTACACTATTCTAAAAACAGTGAACACTAAAACACTGAACCGAAAATAAGGAGAAATTCTATGCATATGACTAATAAACAAACATAAAAATGTATTGGTTAATCAACACGTTCAGCTCATTGGGTCTGTTCGTTTGTATATACTAGATTGCACCAAAGTATAGTTCATACGTTCACTGATTGCTATGGAAAATATTGACGTGCCTTATGCTACTAAGCTCTGGTTTGTTCTTGCATAAATAAAGTGCAGATTGGTGTAGATTGGAACAGACAAACGAACAGACCTATTGATATCCCGACGTTCGGTTATATTCGTGTTACTTCGATAATATGAAACACGTGTTAATGTTATTAGAAAATATTCTTATTTTAGGATTGCGTACACGATCATTTGATTCTCACCTTTTGAGTTCAGTAGGTTCAATACTTTAGTGAAGTGTTTATAGACTATTGAAAAATTTTTTTGTGACAATATCTTCATCTTATTTATGCACAATAATTAATAACTCAAATATTTTGTTCTAGATTCTAATCTAAGAATGAGTAAAAGATTTGAAAGTGGCGCTTGCAAACGCAAGAAAAAGAAGCTACAAGAGTATGAGGCAAAGAAGCTAACACCGATTACTGCTTACATGCATGTGCCAACTAGTACTACTCAATTGGAAGCAATGCAGCACGTTGTATGTGAGTACACGGCCGTTGCACCAACTCAAAGTGAAAATATGGAACTAATTCAAGAGCAACTTACTGAACACGAATATACAAACAAGCCACAATAAAATAATATGAATATTCAGAATTTTTTTCAGACACCTAATGAGAAACACCATGTTCAAGATGTTGAAAATTTAGATAGTGATGTCAAATATATGTCTACTGTAACAGATGTTGGCTTGTGGACAAATTTATCACAAAATGATGTATCATATTGGGTAGATAAGGGCCCTTCTCAAGTTCAGTATCACTGTGGACCATTTTTAAATTCTAAGCAAGAATATAAGAATCAGTCCAGATTTTGTACAAAAGCAATTTTTTATTCAACAAAAGCCAATGGAGAAAAATATACCCTAGAATGGCTTGTGTACTCTCCCTCAAAAGGCCGCGTTTTTTGCTTTGTTTGTAAACTCTTTCCAAATATTGCATCATCTGCAACAGCATTAACTTCTGAAGGGTTTAATGATTGGAAAAACCCTGCTATCATTCAAACTCATGAAAATTCGGAAAATCATAGGAATGCTATGTTAACATACTTAACAAGAGCAAAAGGGAAAAATTTAACTTCAAAGCTAGAGGAAGAAATAAGAAAAGAGCAGCAATACTGGCGTTACGTTATAGAAAGAGTTTTCGCTGTAATTTGCACTCTTGCAGAGCGAGGCTTACCATTTAGAGGAGACAATGAAAAGTTTGGAACTCCAAATAACGGCAATTACTTTGGTCTTCTAGAACTAGTAGCAAAATTCGATCCATTTTTAAGCGATCATATCGATCGATATGGAAATACTGGCTCAGGAAAACCTTCATATCTGTCTAAAACTATATGTGAGGAAATTATTCAACTTATGGCAAATAAAGTGAAAGACACAATTGTGGCGGAAGTGAAAAAGGCTGGCTATTTTAGCTTTTCAGTAGATTCCACTCTGACATATCTCATACTGATCAGTTGACCTTAATTATTAGATATGTGTCACCTGAAGACGGTTTGCCAACTGAGAGATTTTTAACTTTCCTTGAGCTAAAAGATCACTCAGGAGAAAGCATAGCTGATTTAGTATTTAACTATATCACTACTGAACTTGAAATTGATTTCAGAAAATGCCGAGGACAGTCTTATGATAATGCAGCCAATATGGCTGGTAGATACAATGGTATGCAGCAAAAAATTATCGAAAAAAACAAGTTTGCAAGATTTGTTCCATGCGCTGGTCACTCTTTAAATTTAGTAGGTTGTTCAGCTGTTGATTGTTGCCTTGATGCTGTTAATTTTTTTGGTGTTGTGAACGAAGTTTATATCTTTTCTTCGTCTTCCACAAAAAGATGGGCAGTTCTGAAATCACATTTGAAACCTCATTCTAAAGTGCCTAAATATTTATCAGACACTAGGTGGGAGGCACATGCAAAAGCTACAGAAGCTATTTTAGAAAATTACAATGATATCACCGATGCACTCAATTATTTACATTCAGATAATAAAGGGTGATACTAGATTGAGGGCCAACAATCTTTTAGAGAAGATGGAACAATTTGAATTCGTGTTTATGCTCCATTTCTGGAATCGAATACTGAGACATTTTTCAAAAGTAAATAAAATTCTTCAAAGCCCTAATATTTTACTGAATAGTTGTGCAGATTGGTACAGGTCACTTTTGGATATATTACGTGGAATTAGGGAAGATTTTGATGCACTTGAGCAACAAGCAAAAAACACGTTGCCAAATACTGAATATAGAACTGCCAGAAGGATAATAAGAAGTAAAAGGCAAGGGAATTACGAAAATTCACCTGACCCTGATGCCTTAGACGAACTCTCTTCAAGAGATAAATTTAGGATTAAATCATTTATTCCTATATTAGATGCACTAGAATCAAATTTAGGAAGAAGAGCTTCTGTTTATGATGATGTAGTGAAAATATTTTCCTTTCTTGCCGATCTTACATTATCAAAGGTAGAACTTCAAAGAGGTGTTGAGCTGTTAATGCAAGAATACCCAGAAGATGTCAACCAAAATCTTACTGAAGAACTATTTCATTTCCACACATATGTGAGACAAACGCATAAGCCTTCAAAAAATTCCACATTGTCGCATACAGACTTGTATCAAACAATATTCAAAGAAAATATTCAAGTGGCCTTCCCCAATGTGGAATCAATCTTACGGCTGTTTCTCAGTTTAATAGTCACTAATTGTACTGGAGAAAGGTCATTTTCAAGACTTAAAAATATCAAAAATCAATTAAGAAGCACAATGACCCAGACGAGGTTGTCTTCATTGAGTATTTTGTGCATCGAAAATGAGACCTTCAGAAAAATAGATTTTGATGAACTTATAGAAGAATTCTGCATGAAAAAGTTTAGAAAGAAATTCTTCTAATCTACTATTTCGTTTTAAATGTAGGATTGAATCAGTTCTTAAATAAAATAACTATTAACATAAAATTTAATATGATATACAATTTGATATTTTCTTTTTTGTGATCTGGATTTTGTTTGAATAAAGTTTCATTTTTGGTTTAGTTTAAGACTTAAAATTCATAATAATTCATACTTAAACTTTAAATGCGAATTATTATGAAATAAATTTATCTGAATTGAATTTGGTTTAATCTTCAATGTATTGAATATATTTAATTTAATTTGATAGAAAATATGATAATTTTTATTGCGTATTTTATTTTCGTAGTCAAAGATTTTCATTATTTGAATTTTGTTTCTTTGTAAATGTTGTGTGTTATGTTTGATTAGTTATTGTTATAAGTACTATATATGGTGCTGAGAATAAATGTCCAAATAAGTGTTCTTGACTTTTTTTTATTTATTATCCGTGCCACATTTTTTATAAAGGTTAGTACCAATCACAACATGTTTCATTTAACATATTGATATATATCACAGTAATGATGTATTTTATTATCTCTCTTAAAAATGGGAGGTGAAAGGGCCTCCTAAGTGGAATAGCCTAGGGCCTCTTTTCATCTAAATCCGGCCCTGCTCCAGGAACTTTTAACAACTTTTGTTAAACTTAACATTTTTGAGTAAGTATGACTTTAAACTTATACCTTTTGAAATTATTATCTTTAACAGATTTACTAATTACCACTAGAGAACTTTCATCAGTTGCCAGTGTACCTTGCACTCAGACTTCCTTAGATTACCTATTAATTGCACTGGAACGAAAGCGCTCAACTTTGTATTAAAAGTTTTTTATTGTTTCCTCATTGGTCTCATATTTGCGGATTTTCAGTTTGTTTGTGGTTTTGTTCTTCATGCTATGAAAGTCTGTTTTGTATCATGAAATAGTGGTCTATAGAAGAACAAAATCAACCTCTAATGTTGAGGCACCATGATGCCACACTAACAGCTGAAATGAAGACCAGAGAAGATGTATGTATTTAACTAGATGTATGCAATCTAACAAGGAATAATGGTCCTCACACATCCCTTTCTGTGACCATAATGTACAGCAGCAGATACGGTTCTGTTCACAGAAGCAGGATGCTACATGACACTGTCACACTGTCTGAGGAATGGATGATCTCCATTACTGTTAATTTATCTGAACACAGTGCTGACATGAATATAGTTTAAAAACAAGTTTAGCTACATGAGCAGCACATGTTCACACTTTGCAATCCTAAGCCAAGATCATTCTTAGCAGACCATCCCCCATTCAGATGACATCATAACATTTCACTGCTTGGAAATTATGCATTTTCAGTTAAGATGTGTTAGGTAGGCATGTATGTTTCAAGGTTAGAGTTTAGATATAGACTGTAGTTGTGGGCTTGAATCTCAATCTGTGCTCAAAGATGTCAGTACCTGAATATAAAATTGTCAACTTAGAATTGTGCTTGTCTAATGTTCTTCAGAAAAACAGTATACAAAGTGTGTTAATAAATGTATGTCATTGTTATTTAAGGAATACATTTTTTAAAATATTTTTTTTATTTCAGATGACAAGGACCGCAGTCGGAACAGAGCAATGTGCATCGAGCAGATGCACAGGTTTGAAGAACAGCAGAGAGAGAGGTATGATGAAAGTTGTACATATATTATGAACTGAAATGCATATTCCACTGTTTCAGACCTGTAATTTTCAAATTAACATGTTTATTGTGCAGAATGCTGGAATACCCATCATGCATCAGTAAGGTAAGTGAAATCAGCAAACCGTAGCTGTCATTACAGCAGCATACATTCATTTGAGCATCCACACCAACCTCGAACAGGTGTAATGCCGAATCAGAATGTCGAATTTGAAAGTGACGAACAGTCGGAATGTCGTATGAAACACTGAAAGCAACATTTCTGACCGCTCTACCACCTAAACAAGCACCACCATGGGTCAAAAAGGGGGGGGGATAGTGTGTGTTTTGACTATCTCCGGTTTGCAATTGTGAGAACCTGCTGCACTGCTTTCGCACATTTTCCGATCAGCCATCCACCGGCTGATCAAATGCATGTATACCCATTACAACTGTATGTAAAACTTGTAGTATTGATATATTATGTTTTTTTGATTCATGTTGTGATCACGCATTTTTTAACAGTACATGCACAACCTAAATGACAGTTTGCTATGTATATCTGTCACACTGGTTTTAAGATGAGTGTTTTACATACAAGTATAAACGCTGTGAGTATTGCTTATGATGTATGGTTTGGCCTACTTGTTTGTCTGACTGTGTTTTCTGTTACTTTAGCTGTAGTGCATAGTCTTTCTATTCCTAGAGTCAATGGGAGTCTATTGTATCAGTGTTAGCACTGCTGTTTGCAGATTATGTATCATGGTCTTCAGTTTAACATTCGTACTGCATCTGCCTCACATACCATGGGTGTGTTTGTTAAAACACTGTTATAGCCTAGGTTGACTAACTTGCGCAGGTACCTAAACAGTTCATAATCAGCAAGCATATACACAAAATTTTGTTGTGTAAGCCTCCTGATTCCTGATTGTTTTGCAAGATAATGCATACAGCTGTACACATGCAATACTCGTATTAACAGAGATATTACTTTCTGATATGTCTAAAGTTGTTTTGATTGAACATATCACGTTGGTTTTAGTGTTGTGCTCATTACATCGATGTGTGTTCAGCCAAATGTCATGCAGTCTGTCTCAGTAGGTTATCATACGGCTTGCCTATTTTCCACAATATTGTCAGATGCCTTTCTGTTTATTTTTACAAAGGCTTTTTGTAGCTGCTCATGTGAATCATTGAATGCAGATAGCAAAATATGTTTATTGAACATTCATAAATTTTTTCAAAGCTAATGACCCCCCCATGGCTGTGTTGTTCAGGACAGAATACGGTTGTCCTTTTTAGGAGTGCAACATATAAGGTCAAAGGTAACTCTCTGTATAATGGATGTGTCTCAGTCCTTGTGTAAATTGTCATCCTAGCAATACTGTGTTGTGTTATGATCTTCATGGAACTGCTCTGCATGACAGACATGTTGTTTTCTTTTCTGTTGTGTTTTGCAATTAATCTTTACAGAGCATGGTACCCAATCTGAAAACATTGACATGCACATGAGAGCCCACTGCCAGATTCTTCTGAGGAAGATGATGGTGATAATGAAGATAATGATGATGATGATGATGATGCCGAGGCACCTGAATCACTCACCCCCCCGCCCAAGACCTTCTGCCTGCACTCTGGATGAGATGTCACCACAACCATGACAGAGACGGTTTTCAGGAGGAGATCTGTGAGGTCATGACTGATGTGTTCTGAACACAGATGAGGGACATGATGGGGACCTTCTTTAATGAGATGGCACAGGCTATGCAATATTAATTCAGGGTGATAGGTCATGAGATCATTCAGGAAGTCTGATCCACATCAGCCTGATCCCTCCCATTGGTAGGTATTATCTGCGTGCTTCACTTGTGTTATGCTGCCATCATAAAGTTCTTATCCAAACATACCCAAAGTGAGATAGACACAAGTAAAGTAAAAATGAAAAACACACCCAAAGAGGAAGGTAGATGGAATAAATGCTGCCAATCCAGATTAATAAAATCCAAAGCTTTTATTGTAGATAAGTGAGCGCTTTCACAGTGATCAACATTGCTTCATCAGACAACATACCCTCAAACAACTGCCCTATTTCTACACATGACAAAATTTAAAATAACTAATCTGTTCTCAGAAAAAATTAAGCATCAATCATCCCATCCTAAAGGTACAGATACATAAAAAAATGTAGTGTTGCTGAAAGTAATAAAACATTCACAGTGTACTAAATATAATATAATGGTTCATACAGTGGCCAAACAAACACATAACATAACATGAAATATTTATTTCCACTCTCTAACATTTGGTAATAACATAAAAGAAAAGGAGAAAAGGGGGAGGGCAAGAACTGTCAAACCTAGATTATGTACTAATCACACAAAGTCAGTACTGAGACTTTTCATTTCAGTTTTCTACATTTCAAAGATGGTTTTAGGGGGACAGAGTCCCCTGTGTGCACCTAGCCTCAGGATCCACTGAACCTCCATATACTCTGTCTGGTTTACAAGGTCACCTAACCTGCTATTCACTTCCTGAACATGCAGTACCTGGAACAAGAAGGTATGCTCCTCATTTGTGGATAAAGTGTGTTTCACTAAAGCACTATATTCTAAGCCTCTCCAAGTGCAATATATATGATCCCTGATCCTTTCCCTGTGACGACGGATAGATGCCAACATGGTGATTGTAATTTAATTGATTGGACTGTATATGCACTCTTGTACATGCATACCATGTATCTGTCATGCTTATGTGTTACTGTCATTTGACATTTACTTTGTTTTCAATGTGTGCATGACACACATTAACACATTACACTGTCCGCACACATTCAACTGTCCATGCACAGTGGTAGTTAACCTGTTTATAGTGCTGTACCAGGCAGCCTGTAAACATGTGTTTTACTGGGACAACTGATAGACAACATATGCTGTCCATAGTCCAGCACTAACAGTGTCATATGCCTTGGATGTATGTTTTGCCATATCAGGTATGTGCAACATACAGACATGCCATTCCACATGTTTTTTGGTTGACAGTTTTCATGATGTCCCACTGTTACAATGTGGTGATGAGTCATGGTCTGACAATACTAATACCTCCCTCCTACCTTAATATTTCCCTATTATTTTTTTCAGCTATGTTTGCCTTTGTTAAAACTATTGTCCATTGCCATTTCTTAATGTGACACAGTGAACATGTGCCAAGTGTATGGCCATTTTACAATGCAGGACATCAGCACACAAGTTGCTGGTTAATACTTGCATTGCATCCTTTTTCTCATTATACTTGTGTGTTACTCAGTGTAGTTTTTTCACATCCATGTGCACAACATGCTACAGTCATTAATTATTACATATCATTGGTGTACATATGTCTACTGACCTTAATTTCATGTACATTCCATTTATGCCGCTGACACACATACATACACATGTACACCTGTGTGTTGCCTTTTGCATGGCATATGTGTGTAACATACACACATTCTATTATGTTTGTTTTTGGATGTGTACACCTACTTGTGTATGTAGCACCCTTTGCTGCTCTTTGGCAGTATTTCTGTTTGGCACTGTGCTTGGTTGTTTGCCTTTTGCATACATGGTTATAGATTTTGTTCTATCTTCTGGAGTTATCTACCATTGTTAGACTTGCATTTGCTGATCTGTGATGTTGCTTGACTTACACCTGCACTGCTGACAGACTATTTGAATATGTATTTATTCATTCAATTTGTGCTCTGATCCTCATTTATTACCATATGATACACATTAAGGTATGACTGTCACACAGTTTTCAACATGTGGTAATGTGATAATGCATATGTAGATTTGTTTTTCTGCATTTCACCATGGCTTGTATGCATCCATACCCTGTTTGTCAGCTATCCATGATGAGTGTTATGCAGTGTGCTGTCTGTGTAACTTACCTGTCCTTACTGTTTTTTTCCATCATTTATCTGTGTTGTGTTGTGCTATTTGTTCTTTGGGTATACTTGCTGTTTACAGGTAATGGTCACAGTAACAGTATATGACAACACTCACCTGTCATGTCCTGTCCCATTGCCATCTGTAACCTTGATGAATGATTATCAGATCCTATTTGTCTGAAACAATCTGTTGCCAAAGAGAAAAATGGAAATTCAGACTTTCTGGAAGAAGAAAAGGACCAAGGTGGGAGGGGATCAAAGGTCACTTGACTTGTTCGACTGTCCTTGATTTGGGAAGGTTTGAGACTTCTTCATGGAACCACCTTTCCAGTTCCTCTTAAACATCTGTTTCTGTGTATTTTGCTAAGACTACTCATTCTGTATTTTTTTGCCAAAATTGTATGAAGATATAGAAAATCCTTTGGAAAATTTGGAACAGGAGGGCTAAAAAAATCTTATAGATTCCTGGTTCAATTTGCCCCTTCATCACACTTTTTGATCACTTTTGCAGCAGAGGGGCCAAACATTAAATCTCTATTCAAGGAAGAATTTAAAATCTCATTTTTGACATAATCTGGTGGTTCTGAGAATACAACCATTCAAACCTCATCAAAACAGTACCAGTGGCCATAGCCCTGGAAGAAGTACAAAGGGAGTCATACCCACAATGTAAACAATGAGCAGTGATGTTCGCAATAGAAAAAAACTAAGTTATTTTAAGCAGGGCTTCCCTTACAGGACGAAATTGCAGATAAAATATTCCTCATACTTTCACCATTTGTCAGAACAAACCTTAATATATGAGCCTGAGAATTCAAAATTCTGAAAATCAAAGTTGCAGAAGTATACAATTCTTTTACCTATCAATAATTTTTCCATACTTAATTAAGTGCTTAAAGCTGTAGCTGCTAGGTCAAGTTTGGGTACAGTGTATAAACATTTAAAAGATTGAGGAACTTTATACATCTTGTCTTTTTAGGGGAAGCTGGCTGACTGTCAGAAAAATTGCAGGCAGTAACAGATACATCCTGTAAAGCAGACAGAACAGGTGGAATTGGTGTAGGTTCTGGAAAATCATTCTGTAACATTCATAGTATTTTCTGAGGGACTGAGAAACATCAGTGTTCTCCCACTGAAAGCAGTAGCAGATTCTAGAAATAGTATCAGAGAAAGAGAAACCCCACAGGGAGAATGACAAACTGAACTCTCCTCTGATTCTGAATCAGAAATCTCTGAAAAAATGTATCTGTCCCTGCATCTTCCTGTCAGATTCAGAAGCCTGAAACTCTTCAGGAAAAGTGGAATCCCTCTTTCTTTTACCAGAAACTAGTTTACAAAAAATATCAATAGCCTGAATTAAACCCTGACTCAAACTCAGAAAACTACTCCTATCCAAAGAAAAATGATGAGGAATAGATAGATGCTTGTTATTTCTGTTTTTTTTTTTTTTTGTGAGTGGAAAAATGTGGCCAGCCATGTTACTAATGGCAGCAGCAGCTTCCCCAGGGATGGGCACAGTGTTCTGATATAACAGGGCAACCTCTCCCAGGATCAAGAAGAGTGAGTCTCATTTCCCCACTGAGGGGACCCCAACAGCAGTAGAGGACATGGCTAACTCCCGGTCCATAGTGGCTGTAGGTGCTACACCAGAGGGATCCATCATAAATGATGAGTATTCTGAGGTACAACAATTTATTTTGCCACAGATGTCAAGCGCTTCTAACTGGAAAAAGTGTGAGCAAACCATTTCCTCTTTTGTCCCAAAATCTCACTCCCAGTTTTACAGAATGTATTTTTGCCCATGTCATGAACATTTCCCTTACATGAGAATGTTCACTAACTTTAAAGTCAGTAAGCTGTTTTACAAAGTGCTTTCATGTTCTCTTGCCCATGTCAGCTCCAGGAAAGCACATTTTTGGTTCCTTAAACTTTTACTTAGAATGTAGTTTTGAAGCAAAGATCTATTTTATTCTTATCTTACTTGACACTGTCACCTATCCTCCCCACTTACTTAATCCTAACAATCATGCTCAGCGGCCTGTTTCTCACCCCTGCCAACTCTGCCTACTCCTATACCATCACACACAGGCTTTACTAGCCAGTATACAGTATGTTACTTATCATCTTGTCTATCAGCTGTAAAGAGGAATTGGTATCTTCCTGTCAATAAATCTGATAAAATAACTGCAAGCATCCTGACACCTTTTCTTACCATCATACCATGTATGCTAGATTATTTAGACCATGATATGATTACCTGTAGACACAGCTTATTTCTCCAGCTTGATTTAAATGTTATACCAGAAAACAGACTTCTAATGCTGCGGTGGTGCAGCGGTAGCATTGCTGCCTCACAGCAAGAGGGTCTCCCGTTCGATTCTCGGCTGGAGTGCGGGGAGTGCCTTCTGTGTGGAGTCTGCATGTCCTCCCTATGGTTGGGTGGCATTTGAAAGACATGTGTAAATGGGAGTGCCTTAGTTGAAGGTTGGACGTCAAGCTGGCACCTCACCGTTCGTGAAAATCTGCTGCCAATCATTAGCGGATCGAAGTTCCGCTGTGGCGACCACTAACCAAAAATCCGAAAGACAAACAACAACAACCAGAAAACAGACTTCTACCGCAAGCCTCTAGTTCACACAAATATACCTTTAATGGCAATATTATGATTTGTAACATGGATGGATTACATTTACATGTTCTGATGAGAGAAAGACAGTTTCTACTGTCTACATGGGAATCAGTGTCAATGTAAAAGATAGCTTCACTCATACCGTATTAGTTACCAGGACAATAACACGAGGCATGTTATGTTTAAAAAAGGTTAATATTTGTCATTTGCACGTCTAAAGCAAGCTTTTTAACTAAATGATTCTTGACAAAAATTCTAACAGTCTGGACGGCAAATTTAAGTAATTTTCCTTGTAGAAGCCAGAAGGTCATGATTGAGATTCTGCAAACATACCAGTAATTGGTTAGCACAGAAGAGTTTATTAAATGCACTGGGGAACACATTCTCAAGTTTTGCAGATAAGATGGAATGGTTAAGAAAAAAAAAAAAAAAAAAACATGTAACGAGTTATTAAGGTCCTCAATACAAGGTTGGATGCATAGAAATTAAGTATAGGTCAAAGGTCAAAGGGTGCAGCTGCTCATCTAGTTCATCAGCCAGGTTAACAGACAAATAAATAAACACTAACTGTAGTCATAAGGTGACTTATATGGAAATAATATGGAGAAATGCAGACCGATTATATTTATAAGGCATTTTGTCATTTTCAGAGTGACAAATTCTATATAGTATATGCAGAGTGATATATAAAATTAATATTTTGTTATGAAATAAAATTAATCATTCTACTTTATTTATCTTAATGATGCTTTTACTAAAGATTTTGAGGAACCAGCTATAAAATCATTGTGTCATCAACCAGAAAATAATTAATTATGCATAATAAATAACAGCACGCAACACACATTTTTAAATACTCACAGATGCAGACTGCATAAATTTACTTTATAAAATGAAATGTGGCATGGCACAATTTAAATGTTTTATTTACTGCTTTCTCTTCTTACCATTACAAAGTTATATGACAACTTAGTCCATTTCTGCAAATAAAAGTCAGAAACATGTCCTTAACATCACAATATTCAGCTGACATCTGTGAGACAAGCTATGTACATTTCCTTCTAACTACTCTTGAGACTTGTTGTAACTAAATTACCTAACTGCTCATCTGACAATGCCCTGTATTATCCAGTTTTCATTTAGTATAGTTAGTTAGTTCATAGGTTCATAGGTGTTTACTAGGCTAATGGCCCTGGAACCTTTACAAGCCTAGCCCATAGAAGTGTCCTGGCATCGTGCTGCCCGATATTAGTTCTCAGTGCCTCTATCAAGTACAGCCAGTGGAGTGATCCCCGGGGTGAACTTTCTATTCCCCATCCACTCATCTAGATTTCTCTTGAAGAGGGCCAGTGAGGTGCTCTGCTTGACATGTATGGGAAGTCTATTCCAGACCATGTGCAGTCTCTGGGTTATGAACCTTTCCCTCCAGAATGTTCTGATGATTGTGATAATGAGGTTGAGGTCTCTGGAGTTAATTCAGGAAGGCAAGCATAATCCATATAGACCTATTACAACCATTACCTGGACCCTAAGGGAAGAGTAGATAGCATAATGAAATATATTAAAACAACTAGAAAAATACAGAGTAATTGCAGCATGCAATCAAAAGTACAATCAAATATTAATGGCAAAATACAGTTATGATCTATTACAGTTATGTAAATTAAACAGACAATATGTTTGATGTTACACACAAGACATAAGATGCTATTTTTTCAAAAAAATAAAAGGAATGAAAATTAATGGACTGTTTATAATACAATCAAATATGACTTTCAAAACAATGCTATATTTTCCACAGCATCTGTGATGCCCACTACTGCTGCCAATATGTGATGGGCATGAATAGGTGATGTCCCCACACTGGACCAGTAATCAAGGAGCCTGTATCCTCACCACTGACTCTGGAGAGGGACGTACACCTGGAATACAAATGGCTACACTCAATATTTCCAGATGCAGACCTCTCTGCATCAAGTACAATTTCCCTTAAGAGCACACAGGGAACACACTCAGCCAGTGGTCTGGATGTCTCTATATCTGTCTCCCTCCAAATCTCCAATAAGATTCCCCACTGATACAGCTGTAGGGTTAGGTCCTCAGCTGAGTGTCCAAGCCAAGTCCTCCAGCACCCTCTCTGTAAACCCAGTGCTTCATGTCCCTGCCCAAAACAGCTCACACACACACACACACACACACACACACACACACACACACACACACACACACACACACACACACACACACACACACACACACACACACACACACACACACACACACACACACACACACACTGCAACATTTGAAAAGGAAAATTCAATACCGCATTTATTATCATTCAAATATTGTTCAACTCCCATAGATATTCAGTATCCCCCAGCCACACCAATCAACAGTCGTCCAGGAATCTCCTTCATATGTCGATTTCTGGCAAGTAAATATTGTGGGCCTCATTGTAAATTAGTTCTTCTTCTATATACCCCATAAAAAGATCTGCATAAATGGGGGAAAATGAGGCCTCCATAGCTGTCCCCTGGGTTAGCCAATAACAACTCCCTTGAAAATAAAAATCATTTTTGGTTAGGACGTGCTCAGCCATACAAGTGAGAAGTGTATTAAATCCCGGTGTATACAACCCAGCTCTGTTCAACCAATAATCCAAAGCTTGCAACCCGGCCCAGTGTGGTATACTGATATGTAAGGATTTCACATCAAGGGTGCACATAAGCCAATTGGGTTCAAGTTGCAAATCCGATACAATTTGTAGGAACACCCTTTAGAAGAAACAAACATAGGGGTGGGCGGAAGCATCAGAATGGACACATTAGAGAATCTTCTTTACTCACTGGTCAAATAAATAATGAATATTGCAATATTCATAACATTTCCTCTCATGTTTTAACAGTGGAGCAAAAGCAGCTCCTTAATAAAGGATTAAACTATGTATTAGGTTTTTGTGTCAATGAGAATGTGTTTGTTACAGATGTGTTATCCTTTTGTAGAAATGTCAACTTGAAGCTGTTTTTTGGTTCTGGGTCAGATTCTCAAAGATCTACAGAATTTAGATTTCTGAAGTCTAGCTTCACACCACCTATGAACAAAAATGTAGCCATTTTCCAACAAGAGGTCCTCAAAGATTTACATTTCAAATTATGTTCTGCTCAAATGTTTAGACATAAGCTCTCATTGAATGAACAAAAGGCTCTTAAAGAGCTTTGTACCAATTCTAATATTGTCATCCTTCCAGCTGATAAGGGAGGGGCAGTGGTGCTCATGGATTCCAATTATTATTGGGCTGAGGGAAATAGACAGTTAGCTAACCCTCAGCACTATATGCACATGTCCACTGATCCCACTCCCAATTTGAAGAAAGACATAGATATGTTTTTGCAGAGAGCAGTGGAGGAAGGCATTATCAGTAAAACCATTAATACACATTTTTCTGTGAGGGACCCGGGCAAATAATATCTGTATCTGTTGCCGAAAATTAATAAGAGCTTAGATCAGCCCCCAGGTAGACCCATAGTCTCTGGAATTGGTTCTGTGACTGAACCTCTGTCGGCATATTTGACCCAATATTTACAACCTCTATTACCACTCATTCCAGCTAGAATTAAAGATATTGCTCAATTCTTACAAATTGTATTGGATTCGCAACTTCAACCCAATTGGCTTATGTGCACCCTTGATGTGAAATCCTTATATACCAGTATACCACACTAGGCAGGGTTGCAAGTTTTGGATTATTGGTTGAACAGGGCTGAGTTGTATACACTAGATTTTAATATACTTCTCACTTGTATGGCTGAGCACGTACTAACTTATAATGTTTTTTATTTTCAAGGGAGTTGTTATTGGCAAACCCAGGGGACAGCTATGGAGGCCTCATTTGCCTCCATTTATGCAGATCTTTGTATGGGGTATATAGAAGAAGAACTAATTTACAATGAGGCCCACAATATTTACTTGCCAGAAATCGACATATGGAGGAGATTCCTGGACGACTGTTGATTGGTGTAGCTGGGGGATACTGAATATCTACGGGAGTTGAACAATATTTGAATGATAATAAATGCGGTATTGAATTTTCCTTTTCCTATAGTTATGAGGAAATTAGTTATCTAGATGTCAAGGTTGTGAGAGAACCTGATCACACCTTGCACACCTTGGTGTATAGAAAGTACCCTCAATATAACAATTTATTGTATGCTTCTAGTCTGCACCTCACACACACAATCAGAAATATTCCTAAGTCCCAATTCTTAAGAATTAGAAGGATTTGTTCAAAAGAAGAAGATTTCAACAGCTCTAAGGATGATCTCACGTGTAGATTTCTTGAGAGAGGTTACAGGATGGGGGACATTGTCACAGCCAGAGAGTGGGCTTCTAAACAGCCTAGGGCTGAGTTATTAATTTATAAGGAGAAGAATGAACGTAAGGAATCCGATACATTGAAACTAATAACAACTTATGGTCAAAATGTCAATTTATTAAGGAATGTGGTTATTAAACATTGGAATATTTTGATGGCCAATGAGGAATTGGGTCAGATTTTGCCAGAACATTGTCAGTTTTCCTTTCGTAGAGGCAAGACACTGGGATCCCATTTTTCATATTACAAACATCATAGCATAAACAAGAATTATGCAGATCAATTAACTATCACAGGCGAGAAACTAGTTGGGTCTTTTCCATGTGGGAAATGCTCATTATGTCAACACATTTACAAGTCTAAACAATTTTCCAGTCATAAGACGGGTCAAGTATATGATATTAATTTCTGTGCTAATTGTGGATCAGACTGGGTCATTTATTTAGCCAGTTGTACCTGTCCCTCTTTTTATGTAGGACAGACATCTAGACCCCTTCGTTTGAGAATATCTGAGCATATGAGTGACATTTGCAACGAATGCATCACCAGTGCCTTGTATAGGCACTCTCAATCACATTCCACTGCCAGATTCAGGTTTACTGTCATAGACAAAATACACGGAGATAGGAAATGTAAGAGGGGTTGGCATTACTTACTTAATTATAAGGAGACGAGATGGATTGTCAAGTTAGGTGCACTTTTCACACCAGGGCTCAATGATAAATTATAATATAGCTTTAAATCAAATGAGATGTGATGTCACAGGAAGTGAGGTGGTTTGAATATTTAAACAGTGTATCTTGTTGTTTGTAGCATCACTAATGAAGGCTTTACGCTGAAACCAGTTTGATATCTCTGTTCAACAATAAAGATTTCATGAATGTGTCTGGTCTGGTGCTGGCTCTGCTTGTTGTTTGGATTCGTATTTTGCCATTGCACCTGCCGTACTTGAAAGCTACTGCCTTGTAGCTTCCAGTGTGCCAGAGAGCTGTTTCACCAAGTCTGCCTTTAACTGATTTTATTTCTTTAGATTTTCAGAGAGTGAATACAGAATGCAGGTCTGCTTCCCAGTGCTCCTCAAGGAATGAAGACCCTTAAACATGAAGATCTGTTAACAAATAAATTATGGATACTGACAAGAATTTGTTTTTTTTTTTTTTTTTGGTCTGGACTGTCCAATGACACTTGAGATGCCTCACTGATGAGCTAAACTGATACGAGTGATTTTTTTCTGATTTTTACTGCAGTAGAGCAATTTCATCTATACTAACTAATCCCTATGTGACTTTTAAATTACTAAATTTTCATTTCATAATTTCTGTTTTTATACATAATTCAACCATGTGCATGATAGATGTTTTAAACTTATCTTGACTGGAACATAGAACAATAGGTGTGAAAAGAGGGCAAGTAAGTGTTGATCCAGCTTATTCTCACCCTCAGACAAATCCATAGTTTATAACATAAAATAATATAGTCCAACCTAATTGTTCTGACAGGATGACAAGAAGCAGCTCGTTAAATGCTCAGTTTCTTACGTTTATGCACTAACTGACAGATTATTTAAATCTCGCTCCTCATCTTTTTGAAAAGAGTTAAATCAAGGATGTGCTCTTGCTCTTTGCAGTGTTGCCTTCTCCTTGAACCCTTCTACACAGAACATCTCAATTAGCCAGTTTCTTCCATCCACTTTGGTTGATGAAATGCTCCATTTACTTCAGGCAATGTGATGTATCCCATAATAACGACCCTTTTTTCTGCCTAGCTGACATTCACAACGGGTGGCTTGTGGAATGTACCAGGATACTGTCACCTTTATTTCCTAAAAATGTATCCCTAAAAATCCAAAGACAACCTTTTACTTCTCCACTTTGCCACCCCTCTTTCTTGATTTCCACCCATCTTATCCATCCTTTTTAGCACCTTCCCCCTCATCATTCCCTGAAGTGCACTGACGCATTCAGTCCAATATTATCTAACATAACTCCCCAAATGCTCTGCTTATGAATATAACCATTTCCATACTTATTGTTAGTACATCTTTCTTATCTTGACCATGTCAGCTTCATTCAGCTCAGCTATGTTCTTGCTTAGACTCCTGATATGCCACTCTGACTGCTACTTTTGCATATTTGTTTCTGACAGTTCTCCAAGTCCCTATTATGTTGCCCCTTGAGCGTCTCTCTTACACTACATTTTCATCAGGCTCATAATTTCTATTTATCCATCTGACACTCCCCTTATTCATTGACTCATCTTTTCCTGTCCTCTGTTCAATTGCTATTAATCATTTTTCATCATGCCTCCTTATCACCTTAATAATTTCCTGACTCCTAATGCACTTTAACTTCTACATTTAGTACTCCCTTGCATGTCCAGTTTCCTCTGTTTACTGCCTTCCTCAATCTCTTCCCCATTTCTCCTTAGTGTCCACTTCGTCCAATAATCTTCTGCTGCTCACTAAGAGAAGCAACCTCTTCAATCCCTTTTTGCATCTCAGATCAAAGACACAATAATCTTGATGTGTCTTTAGCAACAGAATTCCAACAGGACAAAAATAAAGCCTTTCCATGCAATACAATTTCTAATTCTCAGAAGCTACTCATTAGTTGCCACTTGTCCGAGTTGTATTTCCCGTATTTTAGTCTCAAAGGCAGTAGTTAAAATAAATCACATTAAACAAAGTTCATCCCTGTCCATATTCAAACACAACTTGGATCTATGGATGGAAAACAGAAAATTTACCCCAGATCGCTCCCTGTACTACTAGTGGAAAGTGACTGCTTCTAAATGCTGTAGCCCACGCATGGGCCACCTCAAATTATCTATAGTATGATCCCAGTTACTCTCTTTAGGAGTAATATGCAATTATTGACTATTGGATTTATGAGACCAATCTCTAACCAAATAGAACAGGTTAATTTGAGCACAAGAAGGGAAATTGGTTGATTACTTTCAAGATGGCTGCACACTGACCAACAGCTTGGCTTCAGCTGTCTCAGTGCGGAAAAGATAAGGGCCAGAAATGCTGCAATGTTTAGTAAATTCAAGTACTGGCTAGAAAGTACACTGTCTGAATGCCAATAAAGAAGAAACTTAGAGAGCCTAAAAGAAAATCAACTAGAAAAAGTGAAGAGGAAGACACTGACTGTGAAGAATCCTGCAGCTCTTCAGCAAATAACACTTCAAGCTCCTTGCTTGGTGGAAGACATATCTTCCAGTAATTTACAGGAAATATACATCAAATGTGATCAAAGCTGACTAAAATAAATGAAAGATTGAAGGAGAATATTAACTCAAATAACAAAAGGCTGTAAAAATGGAAGAAGCTTTAAACAGCTATTCAGATAACATGATATAGCTTCAAAAATCAAATTCTGAAATGAAGACAAGACTGGCAAAGTATGAAATTGCTCAAGTAGAGCTGTTTCAAGAATGGTTAAGTTAGAGGATGGAGTACACAGGGAAAACCTGAGATTTTATGTTGTAGCAGAAAACCAGAAGGAGCAGACTATATTAATTTTAGCAAAGCACAAATAAGCAACTGGACTGGAATTCCATAGCAGGATTTGTTAACTGAAGGGGGGGCATCATGTGCATGCTCCAAACCTTGCCATTAGAAAGAAGCCAAGACCTGTATTAGTAAAGATGCAATCATTTGTAAACCAACAAACTGTGAGCAAAATCACACACTGAGGTGAGGAAAGCCAAATTTTAATGTAAAAAAATAATATCTTTAAAAACACGTTAGACCTTTCATCAATAAATTACAAGATTTCATCAGAACAATGATAAAATATACACTAAGCATTTATACTCTATATTTATACTCTCCCCACTGAAGAAAAAGTACAAATTGAAGTATTTATGAAAGACTTAAGTATGCCAAGGCTAGAAGTAGAAGAGACATAACAATTAACAGTTAAAATTGGAGGAGATGAGATAAAAATGGTGATGTAATCAATGTGCAGGAAAATCTTAAGGAATAGATAGTATTCCTATGGAGGTTTGGAAGCTAGGAGGGGAGAAAGTGATTAAGATCTGGAAGGTTTTGTTTAACAGTATTTTAAAAGGAGGGGAACCATTAACATTCTGGAAGAAAGCTATGGCGGCTATTATACCTAAAGACAGTAAAGACCCATGAGACCCAGCCTCATACATGCCCATTTTCAATTTTAAACCATGATTGGAAAGCTTTTTAAGACTTTAATAGCTAAAAGACTAGCAAAGGTATTGCTAAAATTGATAGCTATGGATCAATGCAGTTCTGTGGAGGGAAGGCACACATTTGACAACGTTACTAGAGCAATGATGGTCCAGAGGGAAGCAGAGTATAAGAAAATACTACTGTTGTAGGTGGGTGTTGATGCAGAGAAAGCACTTAACAGAGTAAGCTGGATTTTATGAGTAGGGCAATGGAAGCGTTTGCATTCTCTGATACAATAATAAGGTCAGTTAAGGGGATATGTGAGGGATCAGAGGCAACAATTGGAGAGTTTCTCTCTCTGATGACTTGTGTCTGAATATTGGAACCTGGCAGGGGTGTCCTCTTTCCCCTTTGTAATTTACATTGCATTTAGAGCCATTGACAAAGAAAATAAGGGACTCAGAAATTCAAGGATATAATTGCTCTGATAACCAAGGAAAGTTGGCTTTATTTGCAGTCAATACTATTTTGTACCTGATAAAACCAGAAAAGGACATCTCAGTGTTGTGGAACATTCTCAGTTTCAAGTGTTTTTAGGGTATAAACTTTAATGCAGACAAAACAAAGGCTATAGCTGTAAATGATATACCCACACATGAACTGGTTCAGCAATACCATTTATGAGAACACAATATAATGAAGTATGACTTAGAAGGGATTCTGTTATGACAGCTATGGATATGTGGGAGGAGATTAAACAAAAGATAATACAAAAACTGAGAAACTGGAAGCTCATGTTTATGGATATGGGTAGCAAGATACAAGCAGTAAAAATATTTTCAGTCCCTTTAGTTTTACATATGGACTACCTGGATCTGGCCAAGGCCTATGACACTATTCCCCACTCAGCCATCATTGATAAACTCACTCAGTTGGAGATAAACCAGTATATTGTCAGGTGGGTTGCAAAATGGCTCACCGATAGAATGCACATAGTCAAAATAGGTGACTCTCCCTCTACCAGTAGACCTGTAACCAGTGGTGTTCCACAGGGATTGGTGCTGGGGCTCCTATTGTTTGGAATCTACTTCTCGGATGTACAGGCTGAAATAAAAGGCATATGGCTGACAAAGTTAGCTGATGATTGCAAACAGGATGCAGTCATCAAGTTCCCAAACAATGTCAACATCCTACAAGAGGGACTTACACAGACAAACAACTGGTGCCAAAGTCATAGGCTAAAATTCAATGCAAAAAATGCATTATCATCCCCTTCAACAAGGGCGATGTCCCTGCAGATTACCACATTAATAACAACAGTGATAGGAGATTAGGGCACACAGGTTGACAGCAAGGCTTTCTACATCACCCACCTCATAAGTAAGGGCATTGCATCCAGAAGAAAAGAGGTTATAAACCCCTGTACTCCTCACTCATCAGGCCAATAATAGAGTACAGTGCTACCTTTGGTTTGTAACTTACCATGCACCTGCAGCAACTTGAAAGACCTGAAAGATTTCTTATAAAGAAATTTCAGGATATTCCGCATATGTCATATGTTGACTGAAATCCCTGTCACTATACTCTGTGTCTTCAGACTACTCAAAGGTGACCTCTGCCTTGCATATAAAGCAATCTCAGATCCTGCTCTAATGGAAATGCTGCACATTTGTAAGTCAAATGGTATAATATGTACTCACTCTAGGGAACTCAACCTGGTATGTGACTCAACAGAACTTGCTGGAGATATGTCTCACAGGGGTTACCTCTCTTCTGGAACAAACTTCCAATTCAGGTGAAGCAAAGCCCCCTCTCTGATCCTATTTAAGCGTAATTTGGTTATTTGGATGGGAAACCCCAAATTCATCCCGGGAGTTTCACCTGTGTCCCTCTTGGACAGGGGCAGCAGTTGCTGACTTAGTTCCACTTAATACTTTGATATTCTTGAGAACAGGGGTTGTACTTGGCTAGGCTTGTAAGGGTCCTAGGGCCATTAGCATAGTAACCTCCTATGATCCTATGATACAGGTCAGGCATATTTTTATCAACCAGAGGAGAAGTGTTGAACAGTAATTAATTAATAAATAGTTGATGAATTTTATCTGAGAGGGGAAGAGGGCAAGGGTCAAGTGGGATAAGCTTATCCTTCCAATAAAACAAGGTGGTTTAGCATTATCTGATTTGAATAGATATTTTAGAGCTACACAGTTAAGGCTCATATACATAACACAAGCAGAAAACTATAATTCAGAGTGGAAAGGGATCATGATAAAGTCGGGGGGGGGGGATTCAAGAAATAAGGTGAGAATGGGATTTTGGTTGCAGATCCTTAAGGCGAATAACAAAAGCCATATTCTAAGAACCAAACCAACACAAGAATGGAGAAATGAGATTCTGCCAGTAGGGACGACTGCAATTAGGGGTACACAGAATAGGCAAGAGGAGGCTGAAATATACTGAAGAAAACTAGCAAAGTAACCTAGGTATTGGGAGCAAATAACTAGACAGGGAAAGGTAACAGAAAGGGAAGAGGCCAAGAATACATTTGGACTGCAGGTTAGAGACTAATGAGCAAATAGGTATAACTAAGGAAATTATATTTTTAAGCTGAAATACAGGATCTGAATTGTCTAGACATAGTAAAGCCTTGTTAAATTCTGGTGATTGCCAAAAAAAGCAATTACTAGAAAATGGAAATTAAAGTCTACACTAACGGAAGTAGTGAATACTGTAACAGAGATAAAAGAGCTGGAAGTGGGATTTTTAGAAAAGATTAGCTGCAAACTACATAGAAAAAAAGGAAATTGTGGTAACAATACATGCAGAATAATGTTTTGGAAGAGGAGTGAGGTTTAAGGGAAGGCAGGAACTGAGCAATTTATGCGATGTTGGATCGATGATACTTGTATAAAAGCATGTATATGATTTATAATGTTTGTAACTATGAACATGTTAACGTGGTTTTCTTTTGTATACATATATGTTTGCCTGTGTCTTAAGCGGTAATTCAATAAAGGTGTTAAAAAAGGGAAATTGGCCAGGCTTAAAAATGCAAACAAGGGCAGCTAGTCTAGTACTTACCTACAAATCTATGAATCTATGAATGGCCACTCCTTGCTAAGACTACTGATGCTTTGTACAGATAGTACTACAGAAAGGTTTGCTGTACCTTTTAGGACTATGCATTAACTTACAGCCTCTTTGGTCCTCCCTACTGCTGCTTGTATTACCCCCTGCATCAATTTATCAGTTCACACAAAAAGTACCTCCTGGTCACTACTTTGCCCATACTAATAAGGGTTATGCAAGGGACTGTTTCTACAGTTACCAAACTCATTCTGTCTACAGCACTTTCCTCACACAACACCACCACCAGAACCCCCTCTGCTTCATGTATGCTAATACTACCTCATTGCTGTTTCCCTCTGCTGCTCCTCTTCCTGACCAAGTAGGCCTTCTAACTGTCCCTTCTACCTCAACATTGATAAATTCTCTTTCCCTTCATCTTTTAACCTCTGGTGTCCTACTATCCATCTAATTTTGTCTTCTGACTACCCACATCTGACCCCCCCCCCCATTTCTTATCCCTTCCTATTTTTTCCTGATTTACAGCATCTATCCAGACGACCTGCTCCTAGCAGTTTCTTACTGTACCATTTCTTGTTACCCAACTTCCTACTTCTCTCCTACCAAAGATACTATATCTTTTCCTGTCTCTGACTACATTTGTCCATATCCTATCCTCCATAACTCTCATCCATGTTCTCTCCCCAGTCCATGTCTATGTCTACTGATATCTCCTTCCTGACAGTCTCTATCAGTTCCTACTCCCTTAACTAACCAACCATTACTCTAGTGTACAAACTCTCCTCTGAAGCTCTTCTATCCCCAGGACATCACACATTCTCTTCCAACATAGATATAGCTAAAGCAAACCTCTGCCACCAGAGATTGAGCCCCTTACCAGTCCCTCCCATTTTGCCCCTCCTGCTTCACTGTTGCTTTCTGCCTACACAATTTTTCTTGCACTCATTTCTCAAGTTGCATCTTGGATCCTGGTCCACATTAAGACATTTGCTTTCATATTCTTTCCCCTCATAGCCTTGCTGAAGTTACAAATCTGTCTTTTCCCTGGCGTGTTTTCTTTTCATTCCTTACTCCTAGTCTTCCTGTCGTCTGCCTTAACTTTCTGCCTTGGCTTTCCTAATGTAGGTAAGTTCATGTGTTCTCAGTCAGGCACCTCTGTGCTAATATTTATCTCTTGCTCTATCTCTGATTTGTCAGGGGTATGCCCTACCTCACACCCACTGTCTGCTGTGTTATCTGATTCTGTTTGCTTGCTTAATTACACTAATACAGCTTGTTTTACCTGTTTATAGCTATGTTGTAGGATGATGTCATGTACTAGTGATAACTGGAGGTTTTAAGAGCAGCCTGGAAAAAAAAGCAGGGCTAGTTGTCAATGTAATGTGCCCATTTGAGGGGGAAGGAACATTAATTTGCAAAAGAATTACCTGTCTTCATTAATTTACACAGTGCAAGGGATACAAGGTTTACTTTCTGTCCTAAAACAAGACTTTTAAAAACACAAAGTAAAATAGTACTACAGTAACATGAGAGAAAAAACAAAAAAATTAAGATATAAACTAAAACCAAAAAGTGGATATACTTATACCACAACTTTTTCTAACATGGCAAGTCTGAAAAAATAACCTATGCAGTTGTACTTTCTCATTTGTGCACATAATATGCAAATAACCAGAATCCTGCTCCCCAGACTGCCAGTATATAGTATGATTGAAGACCTTGTTGTCAACTGTGAAAACATTCTAAAAACGGTGCTATATAAGGAAGGGGGCAAGGAATGGTCTATATTTAACACTCTTAAGTTAACTTCCACATTTGCTTTAGCCCTTCTGACCTAATAATGGCACCAGATCCCATACCTGCTTGGATTTTACACATATTTGATTTATACATTTATTATCTGGTTGGAAGGAATGGTTCATAGCAGACGTGTTTCAGCCACAACCTATAGCTACTAGTTAGAACAGAGTCAAAGCAATACTTTAACAATAAAGTAACAATAAGCATCATGTTTAATAAATGCTATCAGATCCAGGCATTCCTTGGCTTTAAGATTTAGACCAGGGGTGTCCAACCTTTTCAGTTGCAAGGGCCGCATTGAGTCAACAGAAATGGTCTGGGGGCAAACGGCAAGTGAGGACCAAAAAAAAAAAAAAAAAGGTCTCACATTAACTGAAGAGCAAAAATAAAAAGCAAGACCCCAGGTTTATGCGGACTAATGTGGCTGTATTGTAGGTGAATTTGAACAATAAATAAATTAATAAATGCATAATATTTGCCCTAAAATTCAATATCTCATTCTAATTATTTAAAAAACAGTTAAATCTAACATCTTAGTTTATTTGTAAAAAAATTTAACAAGTACAAACCTTTCAATTAATCCATTAACAGTACATCCAGTACTAAAAACATTAATTAAGTACAATAGTTTCTTAGAATTAACAAAATGCATAAAATACATAAAAGTATTTTCGTTTAAAAATGGACATTTTAGCTAGTTTAAACTAAGAACCCAAGTTCATCCAAACTATCATAAATAGTAGTAGTGATAAAATTATTATCAACCAGTACTAATAAATAAAAAGCTAGTATTAGGTTATACTCTGTTAATGTAGTACTACAATTATTAAAAAATGTTTGAACTACACATGAACTTGCAAGTCTCATGTGTTACTCGGGACCTAAGTGTGAAGCAACTAATTAAACCTAATAAAATTATGAAACTATTTGACATTGAAAATCTCTTAACGGTTGAATATCCCTCAGACTTCTACCCTACTGCCAACAGTTGCCCACTAGAAAAATTACTTGGAAAAAGAATCACTTGCGAATGACTGTCAAACACTGCTTCCATTCCAGTTACAGTACCATGTCTGGTCTGATAACTGGTACAATACTTCTTGACCTCGATACAGGCTTTGAAACAGTCAGTTGTAGGCAATTACTAAACAGGTATACAATACTCAGCTTCTCTCCAGAGGTTTACAGTAGTTTCATAACTACCCATCCAATCAATCCTACACCACATGTGGAGCTTATGATTCCTCAGTAAATGGAAACATTTCTTGCAGAGTCCCACAAGTGTCCATTCTTGGAGCCATTGTATTCTCATTTATTAATAATGACTTCCTGACACTTGAAAACCACATCTACATACATTACGCAGTCACTAGGTATGGGAATTCAACTCATGAAATAATTAGAAAGCTACAGTTTGATTTTGCAGTACTTTGGAACTAGTAGTTAGGCTAGCTTGCTGTAAATACCAACACAACTACAGTCAAGCTGCACAAAAAAATTAAACATGCCCTTATTACTGTCATCACTGATCCCTCAACATTTTGCCTACAACCACCTCCAATTCTTAGGAATAATGTTATATTCTTCTTGCTCTCACTCTAGTCTACAGGAAGGATTGAGGTGTAGAGAGAGGATTAGGCAGAAGGATAGAAAAACAGAAAGAAGTATATGCTTGCAATGGGATGTCACATGCAGAGTTGGATTATGGTCAAATGGGCCCTAGGCAGTGTATGGTATCAGGCCCCCACATACACAGCAGACACCTCCAGCCACCCCAGTGCCGTATTACTTGGCCTTGTCTCCCCAGTTACCATACTATTTTTTCTTTAGTTCTCCAATGACTACAGATATTTTGACTTACAGTAATTTAAAACTTTTATTTCAAATTTTAACACACAAAAAAAGATAACCATTTGTTAACGAAACAATAGTCTCATAATGAAAACAAAGAATGAACAACAGTAAACATTTCTGTTCTTCAAACTCACATTCATTGAAACTCCATTGAAACTCACATTCAAAGAAAATGCATCTCGCCAGTGGTGGATAAAGTATACCTTTGAGCTGTTTTCAAATCATAGGGCCCTTGCCTACATTTTTAGGACCATGCATGTGTTCTTTGGTTCACCTTCCTGATTGTATTAAATCATATTCCTTGTATAATACAGCACTACTTGTTATATCGTGTTTTAAATTTGCAATTTTAAACATTTTCCAGTAGCAATGAAACAAAACATCATTAATGACAAAAACATCCATTTCAGAACATTTCAACCATAAAAGGCTACTCAAACTTCTGTCATTACAATCCACTAATATAAGTCAATATGAACCATCTGTGTAGAAGTAAAATGTATCTGATTACTTCTACATTAAAGAGATTTGTAACACGAAAAGTTTGCTGCTGGCAAACATCTTTGTAATAGAGCATGGATGGCAAATCAAAAACAGGTTTATAGCTGGTCTCTCACACAAAGGAAGACACACTCAGGAGTGCAGCATCCCAGTCCCCACTTAAAATGCACTACTACAGTATCAGCAATTAATCTACATGCTGTGGGAGTAGAACCTGCACCAAAAGAAAGAAGACCATTTATTGTGCTACAAACATTACTTTCAAATTCTGTAGTAGCACAAGCACTAACAGACATATTTAAAACAAAACAGTTGCACATTGAACAACAGTGTGAGCAAAAATAAACTTCCCTTCACTTGAAGCATGCAATTATTTGAAAATACACTGAAAGTTACAATTCTTTGAAAATGAAGAGAAACTCACATTCCTTGCAAAGGCACTGAAACTCATAATTCCTTGAAAAAGCCCACCTGATGACTAAGTGAACAGCATGTCTCTCAATCTCTTCGCACAAGAAATTTGGATAAAGCCAAAAGAATGGGGGAGAAAGACATAAAGACAGATTTTAAATATTAATCTTTTAAACTTAGAAAGTTGTTAGAACAAAAGGTTTTTAGTGTCAAAAATCTGGACAGTTGGAGGTATGGCGAGCAGTGTGGCAGTTAGTTTAGAGACCCAAGTTAACAAAGTATAATTAGGAGAACTTAAAGCAGATTATTTGATATCGGATCTCCTCACTCCAGAAGCCAGATGTTCCATAGCCATTAATGGACTAATTCCTAGGATTGAACACTAACTGCCCCTTATTGTTGCAAACTCCGCTACTAATACCACATTATAATAATGCTTCATCAACTGAGCTAACAACAAAAAACACCAATGTACTACAATAAAGAATGGACAACGGCTTACATTAGTTTCAGTATGAAATGAGTCACTGCCACCCTTACAGTCTCTAATACTGGATGTTGTCCACCTTTAAAGACAAGACCCTAATACAGATTGTCAGGTATACCCTCGGAAATACAGACAGCACTCAGCCAGATCCCTTTCAAACTGGCCACTAATACAAAAAAAACTCCAAAAATGCACCTTCCAGACTTAACCCATTCTAAACTAAGGGAGCAGACACAGTGTCAAAATACTTAACTTACCTTTTGCTATGTTGTAGTGTAGTCGGTGTGTACACAACGAAATAATAAATCCACTCTTCACGATCTCGCTTCAGCTTTTCTTTTACCAGTAATATAAAAACGCCCGAACGGTGTTTTCGCGCATGCGCATACCAGCGGAAAGACGCTGGTATGAAAAAAACGTAAAAAAAAGAAAGTTGGCGCATGCGCAGAACAGCAAAAGTACGCGGACGTGTAAACACACGGAAAAAAAGGTAAATTAAAATTAAATTTAAATTTAAGGGTCGCGGGCCGCATGGAAGAGCTCTGAGGGCCGCATGCGGCCCGCAGGCCGCGGGTTGGACACTCCTGATTTAGACCATGGTCCAGGTACAGCTTATTTGTGTGTGTGTGTGTGTGTGTGTGTGTGTGTGTGTGTGTGTGTGTGTGTGTGTGTGTGTGTGTGTGTGTGTGTGTGTGTGTGTTAGTCCATCCTGAAGTATTTGGAAGCCAAATTGATGATGACTCAGGGTTAAGACATTTTCAATAACAAGATTAACGAGGTATGAGGAAAGTATGTTCTATAACATTACATATGGGGCTGGTGAGACTAATGTGTCTATACTTACCGTGGTCTGGGTTTGGGCCATCCTTGTGTAATGGCGTTACAGAGGCTGGTTTCCAGATTTCAGGAATGTACACATTGGAGAGGCTTAGATTAAAGAGGTTAAACAGGGATTCAGATAGACTATGTTTAATACTGATAAATCATGCAAATTGGTATGTTATCATGGCCCATGAAAGAGGTATTGCTAGCTTTTGATAGGGCTGAGAGAACTTCAATAGTAATTATAAGGGGTCGCTGGGACTATGAAATCTGTGGAATAGTTATAACCATGGGTGGTTGTAGATAAGAGGGTAAAGTGTGTGGTATATCTTTAAGAAGCATGCGAGGCTGTACATGCACGTACAAATTCCAGACATGTGCAATCCCTAGCGCCATTCTGAAGGAGCAGCCAGAAAGTGAGCATGCATGATCACAGTTTTTAGTTTGTGTATAAGTTATTTAAGTCAGTAAGCGTTTATTTATTTATTTATTTTACATTTGTTGACCGGGATAGTCCGACTGAATATATGTCCATTTTCAGCAGAGGCCCAGGGAGAAAAACTCCAAAGGTATACATATACAATCATTACAATGTTATACAGAACAGGAGTAATCATAACATAATACAAATATAACACATTTTACAGTCTAGTTAAATGTATGGAAATATACCACATTTTATAGTACAGTTAAATTTGTACAGTCTAACAATCTTCTAAACTGGCTTAACAAAGATATTTGAGTAGCACTTACAGACATAAGATAGCTACACCGTATGCAATAAAGATTTAGTCAGGCTTGGAGCAGGGACATATCCACTGAAACTTGAAATACTCCTTGAGAGCTATTTTAAATTGAGATAGGGTGGTATGCAGGGTAATGTTAGCAGGAAGGGAATTCCAAACTTTATAGTGATGTGTTTGTATAAAATAAAGCTGCTTAAACAGAACGCATGAAGACTCTTTTATCGTGTTCTATACATGAAAGCAACATGGTATCAGAACCGGGATGCAAGAAAGAAGAATATTCAGAGCCATGCGGTGCAAAGACCCCAGTGAAGGTAAAACAGAGAGAAAAGAGCACAAACACAGCTGGAAAGAATCAAAGGTAACGAGAAATAACACAAACTATTCAATACAAAAGCAAAAAAAGGACATTACGAGGGCACAAACCACATTATCAGCCTAGTGGAAAGTACAAAAAGTTTGTTAGCTAAAGAACATGTTTAAGATAAAAGTATCTGATGAAAGGATTAATAGTAAAGCAAAACAAGTATGTTTAAAACAAAAACAAGCATGTTTAAAGGAAAATGAGTGTGCTCAAGCCAAAGTAGGGCATGTTTAGAGTAAAACGAGCATAAGAAAACTATATTGGGCGTGAAAAGGGCTTAAACGAGCAAAAGGAATATAATAACAAAAGAAAAGGGCACACGAAGCAAAATAAAGCAAGGCGACTGCATGTGTTTTGGCAAAGTGCTGTGTTTGGGCATAACTATGACTTCATATTGTATCAAGGGCATAACTAGATTTATTCAAAGTATCTCAAAGTGTGTAAAAGTGCTTACAGTGTGGGCTTATTACTGTGCATGTATTTCAAAGAGTTTATTGCGTGCAAAGTGCAACTATTTCGTGTAATACAGTCAAAGTATAGCCATTTCAAAAAGCTTCTTGTGCTAGGTGTGTCTGTTTGCAGAGTGCTTCTTGTACTGTAGACAGTTGTCTAGCAAGGTACCGACATTCTAGAGACATTTCAGTGTGCTGTATGCAGTTATTCGCAAAGTGCAATTACTTCAAAAAGTTATTCAGTTTAAGGCAACAGATGTTTGATTTATTCGCATTGTGCAGTTACTTGACATGTTTCTTACACTGATGAGAGGTGTTTTCTTGCAAAAGATGACATTACAAGAGTATTACAGTGCACATGAGTTATTCAGTCACATCCTAAAGTTCTCGAATCTTTCTTAAAATTATGGTAAATGATTTTAGGAGATGATGATAAATGATTTTAGCATTTTTGCCCTTACCACAACATTACAAAAGTACCAAAACACCCGAGAAGTTTCTTTCGCAAAGTCCGGTTATTCAAAAGTACTACAAGTCTGTTTATTCGCATAATTCCGAAAAGCCCAACAAAGGTATAAGTTCAGCGTACAAAGGCATTAGACAAATATTGGCAGTTTCTGTCATATGTGTATGTGTATATGTCTATGTTTATTTGCAAAACCCTTTGTTGGTATGTGTTAATATGACAGATGGATTTCGAAAACCCCTACCACTTGTATTTGATCAGAATATTGCAGAGAACTGGAGAATATTTGAGTACAATATTTTTATACAAGCAGCTTATGCAGATAGAGATGCATGCACAAGGGCATTCATTTTGCTAAACCTACCAGGGTCAGAAGACATTGAAAGAGAGCATTCATTTGTGTATGCACAAGCAGCATATGAAGGAGAACTGCATTTTGCCATATTGTTGTACAAGTGGAATCAAGGGAAAACCCTGAGTGTTTGAAGGACAAGTTCAGAGAAATGTGTAACCCCCAGACGAATATTACATTAGAGAGGCATTTGTTTTACACAAAAGATCAGAAACCAGGGGAAACATTTGCAGCTTATATAACTGACTTAAGAAACAGAGCTAAAACGTGTCGATTTGGTGATTTAAAAGATGAGCTGATAAAGGATAGGCTTGTATGTGGTATTAACAGTGTTGCTGTGAGAAAGATTTTACTTCATGACAGTGATTTAACATTGAGCAAAGCCATAGAGATTTGTGAAATCCATGAGGTGACAGAAAAACACACAAGTATGCTTGCAAGTGACAATAGCATGGTTTCAGTTGGCTCCAGAGCACATGTAGATAGTATTCAACATGTGGCAAACAAGAACAGGCCTAAGTGCATGGCAGCTACAGGGTTTCCAAAGAAGGCACAAGGTTTTCTAGAAAGTTCCAAGAAAGGTGCAAGCTTAGTGCCAGCTCAGTGCAGTATAAATATGAATCAGCAAAACCCAAATCTGGCTTTATTGTTAACTGTCATGCGAATCATGAGTCTAAAAGAGAGAAGTGCTTAGCATTTGTTCAGCAATGTCACAAATGTAAAAAATGGAACCATTTCCAAAAGTTTTGCAAATCAAATAGGCCTCACACAGTTGTAAAGAAAGGTTGAACAAAAAAACAAGTTGATCAAGTAGAGCCAAAGCAGTCAGCTTTCCATGTAGATGGTCTATCAGTGCTTGGTGAAAAAGGTGATGCAATGAACTTATTAACAAGAAGTGAAGTGTTTTGTAATGTCCAGATTAATGGAAGATACACAGAGCTCAAAGTAGACACTGGTTCAAAGTATAATGTTATATCAGCAGACACATTTGCTAGAATGAGAACTAACGAACAACTCAATGTAACCAGTAATGCAAGACTTGTTGCTTATGGAGGTGAAGAAATTCAAACCGAAGGTTCAGTGATACTTTCATGTTATTTGGCCAAGAACTGTTACATCTTGTTATTCTATGTAGTCTGAAGATCAGTGTAATCTTTATTGGGTCGCAAAGATAGTTTAAGAATGAATCTGCTTTCTTTTGCTAAGGAAGTTCATCACATAAGTGCATTTTCAAGTTATATTTTTTCAGAAGCCATTTTCTCAGAGTATGCTGATATTTTCGATGACAAGTTAGGCAAACTTCCAATTGTGTATTCCATAAAGTTAGACCCAGAGGTCACTCCAGTAGTCAGACCAGCAAGAAGAGTTCCGATAGCTATGCAAGATAAAGTTAAGGCTCAGCTGGATAAAATGGTGTAGGCAAGGTGTGATTTGTCCCGTCGCAGAACCAGCTGAATGGGTGTCGTCCATAGTAACTGCTCACAAAAAAGGCTCAGACAAAATCAAAATACATGCCATATTATCCAATGTGCACAGTTGAAGAGGTTGCAGCTCTAATACCGAATGCCACTGTATTTTCTGTTTTAGATGCAAAGAATTTGTTTTGGCAAGCGATGCTGGATCGCAAATCCTCATTTCTAACTACTTTTGGTATTCTATTTGGCAAATGCAGATTTCTAAGGATGCAATTTGGAATAAATTCTGCAAGTGAAGTTTTTCAGCATGCAATGGAACAAATTGTTTTGGGTTATCCTTGTGCCATAATTGTAGATGATCTATTGGTTGGAGGCAATGGTGATGCAGATCATGACAGAAACCTCAAGAAAGTTCTAGACAGAGCACATGAAGTAAACTTGAATATCAATCCTTTGAAGTGCAAATTCAGACTTACAGAAGTTACATACATAGGTCATTTACCAAAAGCGTCCGAAATCCCTGGCAATTAACTGCTAGGTGCAAAATAAAAATATGTATACAGTCAACCAAATCACCAAAGCAGAAACATGGCTGCAAAATAACGGCACTTTAAGCCTCCAAGTTTAAAAAGGAGAACTTTTTAATAACTGGATAAGAGCTTTCACAATAACAATTGCTTCATCAGATCACATTGAATTAAAAAATTAAAAAATGCACAATGAATATATACTAATGTTAGCCAATGGCTGTAAATGCATTTCAGTTGCTAAGTAACTTGGATAATTATCACCAAATTTTAAAGCTGTACCTTATCCAATAGTTAAATAGCCTAAATCACTAACTAAAAACATTTCATACTAAGATAAATACAGAAAAATACCTTTACTAAAAATACTAATCAAAATGCTAATAAGCACAAAAGTAAAAATATAAATATAAATGTATACATATATACAAAACAGATATATAAAAATAATGTATACATACAATTACTCACTTCCCCTATACACAAACTCACTTTTAGTACTCTTGCGTGGCTTTCATATCAAAAACAAACAAATAAATATATACACCAAAGCATAAAAGTGTGTGTGTGTATATATATATATATATATATATATATATATATATATATATATATACATACACTATCCAAACTAAATGATGAATCAACTATTTCTTTTTTAATCTACGTCCCTTTAGAACTGGTTTAACCAAAACATTATTATTTAATCCTGGTCCCTGGTGTGCTCTTAGCTTAAAGATCCAGGATAACTCTTTCGGTTCTGTCTTATTTATTATGTCTCCTTGCCTAACATCCTCTTGAATAACATCTAGGACCATAAATTTAAAGTCATGCCCATCGCCTTTAATTTTCATATGTTTGGCTATGGCACTGTAATTTAAACCCTTCTTAGCGCAGTACAGATGGTCCCTGACTCGCTCCCTCAATCGTCTATTCATTTTGCCCACATAAAATAAGTGGTATAACACACAGTGGGTCAGATAAACTAATTTTTTTGTGTTGCAATCAGCAAACACTTTAGTTATATATCTAACTCCAGTAGAGGCATGTATAAAAGCATTAGTCTCTTCTATATAACTGCAAAAGGCACATCTCTTACATTTTACTGTACGCATTACTTGGTTGTTGTAATACATGCAAAATAAGGCCTCCCCTATGCAAGGAATGGTCAGAGAAAGTAGAAATAAACAGGGGAGGCCATATTTTGCACTCTTATCACCAAGGGAAACAGTAGATAGGGGTATGCCTAAGGATATAGTTTTTTCTCTGACATATTCTAGTAATGACCAAGATTTAAAAAATATTTTCAACAAATATTGACATGTACTACAAGCAGACCCAAGAATAGCAACGTTAGTGTGTTCTAGACCCAGATATGGTTATAAGAACAAATGATCCCTTAAACACAGATTATGCTACCCTAGATATAAGGCAGCTGGAGGAACACAGAACCAGGTAAAGCGTACAGTAAAATGTAAGAGATGTGCCTTTTATGGTTATATAAAAGAGACTAATGCTTTTATACATCCTTCCACTGGAGTTAGATATATAACTAAAGTGTTTGCTGATTGCTGACAGTTAGTTCAACTTGTCAACACTTTTTAGTTACATTCTATCAAAGACTCCATTGACAAGATGGGCCACAGAAGTAGTCACAGTGAAAGTCTCAGGGAAGCACATAATTGATGGTTATACATTTTCAGGTTGGAACCATAACAAAATCAAGCAACAGGGATTTGAACCCATGAACCTAAGCACTATGTGTCTACCAAACACTGCCCCGACAAAGTGAGCAATAAAAGCAGTCAGACTGCATGTGTCATGGAAGCACATAACTGGTGATCATTACACTTTTGTAGACTAGAAGAAAAAAAATCAGGCTTCAGAAGACTTGAACCCATGACACTCACACTACATACCTATTAAACACTGCATTGACAAGTTGAATAAATAACAGCAGTCACAGTGAAGGTGTCAGGGAAGCACATAGCAGGTGATTGTTACACCTTTGCAAACTGGAAGTTGAAAAGTCATAAAAAAACATTCCACCTGAGGGATATTGAACCCTCAGCCTTCTTTGTGTGCACTCTTAAAAGCAGTCTACGTAGAAGTGAAGCCAGGGAATCAATCAGACTAAAAAAGTATGCAATTATGCTCAGTTAATTTGTACAACCAATGGTAGCCAAGGCTAATATGCATAGTAGATGACAATGTCTAGATTTAATTGTAGCTGTACAAAAAGTGACATTTGTTGTTGATTGTACATGGACATCAAAGATGCATTTTCTGATCTGTTGAGCAAAGTATGACCCACAAAAGCTAATTAATTTAGAAGCCCTTTTGAGGCATATGTGTGTGTGTGATGTGTTTATCTGTTTTGACCAGATTAAAGGTGGGAAATGGCAGTATAGGAAAGACATGAAAAGGGTAAGCAAGCTAAAGGAAGAACAGAATGTGAGCAAATAAGGAATAAGTAGGATGACAGGGGGAAGGAGGGAAATACTTTTTTGTGAGACAGGTGCCCATGTTATTTTTATGAAGGGAATGTTCTGGAAGGAATGAAAGTAAGAGGAAGTTAAGAGGTTTAGTTTAGATAGCAGGGAATGATAAACATGACTAGCAAGGTGTGAGGTAACAGAATGAGGGAGTGGGAGCACAATGGTGAAGGACACATCAAACAGACTGAGGGAAGTCAATGGTGAAGGCAGGAGTGCAAAAACAATAGGGGTGGGCACGTGCACAAAAGGGAAAGGAACAAGGTTAGCAGATATGATCTTTTGTTCACAACTGTCATATCTACCAGCTGAGACCCAGTGTGAGATTGCTTATCATACTGGGTACTGTCACCACTGGGCCCTGGTTAGGGGATGAAGCCAATGCTGGGCAAGGAAGTGTCTCAACATGTCACTAGAGCACACTTTCCATTTAGCAAATCCAAACATCCAACCTCCTGTCAGTGCTATCCCCTGCAGTCTCTGCCAGCTGCCAATGGGTGACAAAGATGTCACTTCCACTCCTACTGTTACTGGCAGATACAACTGTACTAGCTTCCTGTGCAGGAATGGAGCAGGTAGCGCGGAAGGTATGGAAGTAAATGTAGTAGGCAGGGTCCCAGATGTGCTGCGTGCTTCCACTGTTGGTGGAGGTGATGGTGGTGTTGCTGCAAGCACCTGTAGGAGGCAAAGAAATGAACCACAAACAGCTACAGATGTAGTAAAATATTTTAATCACCTCTAGTGCCTTCAAGGAGTGTATACAAGTTACAAAAAAACAAATTTTATCCAAACCAGTGCTTTTCATGTAATACTGTTAGTGTTGTTTATATTCTTAGATGCCCCTATGATAAATTTTATGTGGGGGAAACTAAAAGGGCGTTTAAAGTTAGGATCCAAGAGCATGTTAGGGACATAAAAAATAATAATAAAGTTAGTCCATTATCCCTTCACTCTAAAAATGATCATAATAGTGATTTTAGAATTTTAAAAGGTTGTGTTTTGAAACATGTTTGCATGGACTTTGGGGTAATTGACCTCCATAAAAGATAAGTTGCCTTATAAAGAAGCTTTATTTATAATGAAGTATGCTATTTTGATTCCTAATGGACTGAATACTGATTTTAATTGGAAGTATCTAATTAATTAATTTTTAATTGTTTTATTGATGGGTGTGTGTGTGTGCGTGTGTGTGTTTGTGTGTGTGTGTGTGTGTGTGTGTGTGTGTGTGTGTGTGTGTGTGTATATATATATATATACACACACACACACACACACACACACACACACACACACACACACACACACACACACACACACACGTGTGTTTTTTGTAACTTGTGTATACTCCTTGAAGGCATTTGCCAAGGCACTACTATATCTGTAGCTGTTTGTGGTTTGTTTCTTTGGTCGATTTTTTGCCCTGTGGTTCACCTGTAGGAGGCAACAAGCCTTGCTGATGTGGTCAGTGCAGTTCAGTGCAGGTTGCTGAGCAGCTGCATATAACAGTAAATTAAATGGAAAGAAACAAAAAATAAATAAATATGATACGTGTATGTAAGCGAAAGGACAGTGACAGAGGGTAGGGGAATACAAATACAAATGCAATGAAAAACTGAAATTCTAACTATGTTGATATTCATACCATTACACATGACATACTTGTCGAACCATTAAATACTCAGGAAGTTCAGAAACCTGTTTCTATAAATGCATGCAGGGAGGGCCTGAACCAACAACCATGATGACAGGCAGTCTAACTGATACACATCTAATGGAAGGAGTAGACGGGTGCCTGTGGTAAGAGATGTAGTTTGATGTGTGAGACTACTGTACATATACAAAATAATCATACTGCTCAAACATACATATTTCACTCACAGGTGATAGGCAAAGGAAACAAACTTCTGTTTTATATTGGAAAAAGTTCACTATGCAAGAGGAAACATGCACAAACAAACTTCTAACATTGCACAGTCATTTTGTTATCTTTGAGTTATGCCAGTGCTGACAGATGTGACATTGGTGTATGAAAGTTATAAATTCTTGTTTTAATCCCACCACTGTTAATATTAAAAGCCAGACATTATGAAACAGGAGCACCAGTCTGCCCCTGTATAGCTGCGTGTTCCTTTCAATCTCTTTATGGGGTAGGAACATAAAAAGGACATAATGTAAAATGTACAGATGAATGCACATTATTTGTGCAACTAAAATATGCCATATATATAGTGTACACTAAACTCCCTGGACCAGATTGACATTACACCAACCAGGGGTGCAACCATATGGATCTGGTCCTCACAAATATGGGAGAGTGCCACACACCCCCTAATGCAATATCTTTTATGGTAAGGTCAGACCACAAAATGGTCTCTTTTCAAGTAAAAATAAAACCTGCAACCTCAGGTAACCCTGGAATATTCAGGAACTACTCTAAGGCTAACTTCCTGCTATTAAGTGATAACCTGGCAAAGTTTCAAGCCCCATAAACTCTAAGAACACTGCTGCCTACTCAGACCTGTTCACAGAAACACTATACACGCATGTTAATTGCTGCATACAGGCCGCTGAAATACAAAACTAACTAAAAAAAGCAATTCACCCTGATGGAATCACAGCAGCAACAGACTGCATAACAGAAGGAAGAAAATCATGGCAAAAATTAGGAGGTGCAGCACCCAGCAAGATAAAAGCACTCTCATCAAACTAAACAAACAACTCAGAGGGCAAATAAAGTCTGCCAAAGCCAAATTTGAAGTAAATTTGGCCTCCCAGGTCAAGGACAACCACAAGGCATTCTTTAGCTATGTCCATAACCTCAAAGGCAATACACAGCTGTGTACAGATCTCATTGTAAATTGAGCTACCTATACTGAGCCAGAAGATATAATAAACCTACGGGCCAACAAATTCTGCTGTGACTTTACCCCTCTCTCCCCCTCAACCTTTCCTCAGGAAATGCCATGAAATATAACCCCCCCCCTGCTATAATTAGGGAATAGGTCCTTAATGGTCTAAGACCAAGAACACTGCATCAGTGGGCCCAGACAAGGTTTACTATTGACATTTCGAATCCGCTTTGGTCAACCATTTAGAATGTTGACCCGAAATGTAGAATTCAGAATGCTGAAAAGTAAATCAAAGCAAAAATGAATACATCGAAACCATAGTTTGATGTATTCAACATAGCAGGAGGTGACGTCACTCACCTCCTGCTATGCACATTAACGTACTGTTAAACTGTACAGTCTACGGTAAGGTAATTTACTATTTTGCAGGGGAGCTATACTCCCCTGCACCCCTCATGTGTGGGGCTGTGCCCCCCCCCACATCCCCTGCACATTAAATATACCAACTCCGAGATCGCACTCAGTGAGGAAATGGACTGATTCCCAGTTCCTCACTGAACCGCGATCCCCTGCACAATGTCGAACCCAAATGCTCGACTTACACTCCATTCACTGTAGTGTAGTTGATTCATTTGGGTTCAACATTCTGCCAACTTGAAAACTGCAAGTCGTCCACATGCCAGTCGACCGATGCAGTTTCAAGGTTTTCAGTGTAAACCCCAGACAATATCCCAGGATGCCTTCTAAATAGCATAAAACATGACCTATCAGGCCCTCTGGAATTGCTATCTAACTATAGCTTCCAGACAGGCTTCATGCCTTATGAATGGAGAACAACAACAGTCACCTCTCTGTACAACAGTCGGCCATCTACAGACCCTGCTACAGACCAACAAATCTCCCTAATCTCATATGCAAAGCTATGGAAAGCATTATCATGGAAATGATCGGTAAAGACACAGGAAACCACCAAACAATGGACCCAACTCAATTTGGTTTCATCAAGGCCAGGTCATGCCTACTCAACCTAGTGAACTCCTTTGAGTAGGTCACCAAAGCAATGGATGAGGGCAAAATGATTCACACTGTCTACCTTGACCTGGCCAAGCCATATGGCACAATACCCCACTTGGGCATTGTTGACAAACTTAAGAGGTTGAGTACAAACCCTTATGTCACCCAGTGGATAGCCAGCTGACTCACAGACGGGACCCAGGAAGTTAGAATTGGGGAATCTAAGAGGCCAGTCACAAGTGTAGTCCCTCAGGGATTGGTCCTGGGACTGCTTCTTTTTGGCGTTTACTTCTCTGATGTCAAGGTCAGTGTCAGAGGCCTCTGGCTGACTAAATTTGCAAATGATTGCAAATTAGGAACTGTCATTGAATCATCCACTGACACAAATGTTCTCCAGGAAGGGCTGATACAGACAAACAGCTGGTGTCAGGGCCATGGACTAAAACTAAATTCCAAGAAATGCATAATAGTATCTTTCACAAAGTCATCCCCTCCTGGTAACTATCATATTGACAACACACCCCTAAGAGCTGACCTAGAAGACAGTGACTTGGTTACACACATATACAGTAATCTGGCCTTTAACCATCATGTGTCTACAGTAGTGAGAAATCATTCTATGTTGTGCAACTTATAAACAAAGATATGGCATCTAGGTCTGAGGAAGTCATTACTCTATTGTATTCAACATTCATCACACCTATCATTGAGTACAATGTCCCCTTTGGTATGTAGCTAACTAGGCATATCCAACAACTGGAATGTCCATAGAAGTGCCTCACTAAAAGAATACAGAGCATAGGTAACATGTCCTATGCAGCCCACCTCAAGGCATTATCCCTGTATTGTCTCCTACAGTCTGTTGAGGAGAGATCTATGCCTGGCATACAAGACATTGTCAGACCCCACTCTGATGGACCTCCTGCATATCCACAAAACAAACATCACCAGGATTACCTGTTCTAAAGACTTAAATCTTGCCTGTGATATAAATAAGACCTATTGGAGAGACAGGTATCTATTCCAGTGACTACCCATTCTCTGGAACAGGCTCCCAACCATGTGAAACAGAGTTCCTCTCTAGCCCAATTCATGTGTAACTTTGGCAATTGGATACAGGACAGGAAATTCATCCCTAGTTTGGCATCTATGTCTCTAATGGACACCAGGAGCCTGTAAATGGTTAATTTCCCAATCCTCTGCTTACACTTATCAAGGGTACCAGAAATTGTCAAAGACTTGGGAAGCCCTTGTGGTTGTTAGCCTAGTAGACACCTATGAATCCTCAAAGAGTCTCTATCACACCAAAAATCATCCTTTGCCATTGCTTCTTTGAAAACACCTCAATAGTAGTAACGACTCACACTAAACTCTTGGGTGTTATCATCGATGATTAACTTACATTTGACCTACATGTCCAACACTATCAAAAAGACTCACAAAAACATAGGAATGTGTTGCAGAACTAAAGAATTCCTCACCACTGACAACTTGTCCTTGCTAATGATTACTTTCTCCCCATCCTACTTTATGACTATCCTATCCCATCCAATGTACAATCCACCCTTAAAACAAAGCTAAAGCTCTGCTACAACAAAATTGCTAGATTTGCTACTAACCAACCTTATAACTCACACCACTGCATATCTGTAAAAATCCTCAACTGGCTTGAGCTACCTCACCAGCTCCTCCTCTCACAACTCCTCCTCTGTCACTTCATAATAAATAACCCTACTGCCTGTCCTGATATTGCTCCACTCCTCACTTTCTATATGCCCTATTGCTCACTCCATTGTCTGGCGAACGTCTGTTAGAAATCTACAGGCCTAAAAAATCCCTAGGTAATTTCCTTTACAGCTATATAGTTGCACTAGACAGGGTAGCAATCAGATCCATCCCAAATAGTTTCAGCTTCAAGAAAGCCTTATGAGAAAAACTCTTTAACTCCTGAATCTGCCTCTGTCTTACTACCCACTAATCTCCCACCCACGTACCGCACCTCTCTACTTTCCCCTCTACTTTCTACTCCCTAACCCCCCCCTCTACCCCACCTCTCTACCCATTATCCTCACTTTTTTATATTCTACACACTTCCCCTTACTCACTGATAATCTTTCACTGACCCCCCTCCCACTCCCAGCTAGTCATTCCTCCCTCTTCCATATCCCCTCCACTTTTCCCCTTTACTCCCATCCTTTTTTTCTCCTTTTCCACCACATAAATCCTTCTTTTCTTATCCTCAACTCCTCCCATCTACTTGTATAACAACCCTGAAGATAGCTCTGCTTCTCCCTGGAAACCTTTGTGCCACTGTAACTAACTACTTCTTCTTCTTCTTTTGGCTTTTCCCAGTTAGGGGTCGCCACAGAGGATCACCTGTCTGCTCATGACTGGCAGTGGAGTTTTATGGTGTCGAGTTGCCAACCCAGCACATAACCTTCCAAAGAAGGCACACACATGCACACACTCACGCCTAGGGTCAATTTAGAGTATCCAATCCACCTATCGCATGTCTTTGAGGTGTGAGAGGAAACCGGAGCACCCAGAGGAAACCCACGCAACCACAGGGAGGGCATGGAGACTCTGCACAGAAGGCACCACAGCTGAGGATAGAACCGGAGAGCCTCTTGCTGTGAGGTGGTAATGCTAACCGCTGCACCACCGTGGCCACCCACTATGTTTAATCTACCTATGCTTCTTAATTATGTAAAGTTTTTTAAACAATTGTCATTATTTGCATATTTTTATTTTATTTTTATTCTCATCATTGCTTATTATTATTCTTTTATTGTTTTATTGTATTGTTATTTATTCTTTTTTCTGCAGCTTTTATCCCCAGGCCTCCACTGAAAAAGGGATCACACCCAGTTGGATCTATCCCGGTTAACAAATGTCAAAACAAAATAAAATAAATAAAACCTATGAACCTATGAGCATATGGTGATTGCTCTATAACTCCTACCTCCCATCAGTGTAAGAGGTCAGGATTGAGCTTCTGTCACCATAATGGTGATGGCACTGTTCCCTCATGAGTGAGATGCCAGTAGCACAGCTGACAGCCTTTCTCAAACTATTCCAGGCTTTAGTATTATACTGAGGCTCCTCATAGCCCTCTTGCTGGAGACACCACCTGTACTCCTTATGGAGGCTGTCCAGAAAAAAATTGGCCTCCTCACACCACCTCTATGCTCTAAAAGAAGCACTGTCTTCTCCTTCTCCAACCATGATGACTCACCTTGAAGAATCTCATGGAAGAATGGTAGAGGACTGGCACCTAAAACAGTTTTCTACTACCTCATCCACCATGCAATGACAGGCATCAGTAAACACCTCATTGTGCTACAGATGGCAAACTCATAAAATATAGGTACTGTATTCTTATGGTTCCAACAGCACTTTAAGGTGTGAAACATGACAGTCATCCCTGTGCATGCTGTTAAGGAAACATGTTTTACAGAGAGACTATGTACAGATGGTTAAATATGGCATGACAATTCCCTTAGCCCAAAATAGAGGCTGGCCTTGAATGCGTGCAAGTGGCTGTAGAGGTACAGACATGTGCAAAGTATAGAGTTTACATCTGTGAAATGTTTACCAGGTGTGCTAGTCACACAAATTGAGTGGTTCAAAAACAAAAATGAGGAGAACCCTAATAATCCAGAGAGGAAAATCTACACAATATAACTACAAGAACCTCATCGCTCGACGGAAGACAGCACTGCTGCAAGTGTTTGATTCCTGCTGTGACAAAGAGAAATACTGCCAGCCGAGCTAGTTGGAATTTTGTAAATAATTATATGCCATTTGTGAATATTAATATGATTAATATGATTTATATAGAAATGTAACAGAAAGAAATACTGCCACCCCAGCTATCTGGAATTTTGTAAATAATTCTGTCATTTGTGAATATTGATATGATTTATACATAAATGTGAGTAAAGTACTGAGCTAATATGTAATCACACCATGTCCTATTGGAATAGAACAGGAATGTACCTGCACTATTGTGACTGTTTAGATGTATATGTTTAAAGGAAACTGGAACACAGGAGGTTAACTTGAAAAAATTCAGAGAAAATAGTTGAAATTAAATTATTTCATAACCATGTAATAAAAGAGATGTTATGTCTCAGTTTCAGTGCAGTAGCAGACACAATCCCCCGGATTCATGAAGCTCGGCACAAGGACGGCAGTAGGCTTGTGAAGATGGCGCAATAGCGCCAAATGCATATTAATGAAGGTGCGCTGCCGACACAGCCATGTGCACAGGAAAGGAGCGTGAGTGCATAGGGCGTGTCGAAGTGCCGCACGGAGGCGTGGAAATGGCAGCTGTCAACGTGCAACCTAAAATGCTTGCATATAATAAGTTGCAAGATAGTAATCACATCTGTCAGTGTCCGTGGATACTGAAAGGTATGCAAAGCATGCAAGAAAGTACCTGCGAACACAAAGTGAAGAAGCAATGCATGGTAGGGAATAACGGGTCCCTATCCCGTGAACAAATGACATGGAAGACCGTGTGGCCGCAGTCCAATGCAGTGTAGATAGCCATACCAAGTGGAAGTGAAACACATCATATGTTAGCGAGCCGCCAGTAGGTACGTTCAGCCCAATGGTGAGGGTCACCAGCTGAGCCATAATGTGAGGGAGGGTACACAGCTGGGCAGATGTGTCCATAACAAAATACATGAGAAATGTAGATATCTAGTGACTGTATGTCCGAATCATATCCCACAAGGCATATAATAGTCACATACAAAAGGTATGTCCGTATGTCATATACCAAATGTGATAGGAAATAGAATAAGCATGTAAACGAAACAGAAGGAGCATATAAACAGCTACAACAATAAGGACACATGTAGGCTGAAAGGAACAGTATTATCCATACCGTCGACTAGGATTACCACCTGTCCCACTTTGCGAGTGACAGTCCCTCTTTGGGCAGTTGTGTCCTGACAAAAACTTGTAAAAATGGCAAATGTCCTGAGATTATAGGACAAAATGATTCCCTATACGTTATGTAATAGTTGCATTAAACAGTTTTTCTGTATCTAAATTACATAAATGTTATAAGAAACAGAATAAGCAACTAAAATGCTACAAGAATAAGCTTTTATACAGGCAAGAATTTTAAGTTCTATCCTGTGTACTGACCGTAGGTATGTGTCGGCCTGTAAAATGTGATGTTTGTACCAAAAATGTCCCACTTTGGTCAAATTGAAAAGGTGGCAACCCTATCGCCAACTGTGGGGAGGTGTTGTCCACTACAGTTGGATATGTGTACGGAAGATATCCCATCCTGGACATAGGAAAAGGTGGCATCCAACCAATGAGTACAATAGGCTGCCAAAATCCGGAAGTCAGCGGTACAAGCCGAACTTGTCAGGATGTGTCACAGTCGAACGGGTAGTACCTGGGTATACCAACCATGTAATGAAAGTTAAGTATGGGCATGTACCTACGTGCGTGAGGTATAGCATGTGGAAAGCAAACATGGCAGGGTAGTCCACACAACCATACAGGTACCTGACACATGTAGGGTATTCAATGTGTTACTCTGGCCGTGTCATGGTCCAACAACAAAAGCAGTGATGTATGGGGTGTGAGGAATCTGTGTGTGTGGGGTGGATGAGTAATGGTACAATCCTCCAAGGCGATACTGTGTTGTATGCAGAATAGGTGAACTGGAGGTGTATGAGGGAGCAGCGGGTGAAGCTGAAAGAAACACAAACACATGTATAAACAGCTGCAATACAAGCAGACAGGCCATACTGTAGAACACAATCCCACAAACATATGAATATTGAAATGTGCGATACAAATGTATAGATATGTCACCGGCACATACCCACAGATTGGTCCTGATGGAACTGGCCATAACAAATGCAGCACACCTGGATGCATAATGGACTACCCAGCATCCTCTCCACATCACACAACCCACTCCCGTACCCGAACGTCCACCAAATCCAGCCGTACTTGGCCTACTGGTTTGGTGCAGCCACAGCTACATATAGTGACCACTATGCATATGTAGTAGGTAGTGTCACCCTAGGCGGTTGCAGGATCCCTTGCATGTAAAGCCCTCAGCACATTTTCGTAACTCCAAAAAGATGTTTGTTATTTCGCTTGTTGTGGATCGGTCCAATTTTTGGATATCCCTCATGGGATACGTAGCCTGTGTAAACATTAGAACAGAAGATACGAAGTCCAGTCCTGTAGATATCTGGACAGAAGTTGGAATGTGCATTAGAAGTGCACAATACTGTCCAGTCCTAAGTGGTCATGCATAACCTACTATCCAGGATCAAACACCTGCCCGTGACGTACGTGTCCCGACATGAACAAGCGGGAGAATATATTGCACACATTCGCATAGTGGCAAATGGTATAAGGGTGATGAAGGCACTGATGTAAACAGGATAACCCTGATCTACTGTGTCAGGGACAAGTAATGTGTGTGTAGGTGTGACCGACCATACCTGTCAAACTCTGAGAGCAAGATATCTGGACAAAGCCATGAATAAAAGTGGGACAAAGGCCCAAAAGTAAGGACAATTTGTAAATATTGCTCTTAGAAACTTAGAAAGTTGATAGAATAACAGTTTGTACATTGGCATTAATTTCCTGAAGAGTATGAAGTCTGAAACTCAACTGTCTGTCATTATGTTCTGACTTCAGTCTTTAATGATTAGCTACTGATTTGCCAGAAAACACCAGTGTATTACAGAGGTCCATACATATTTACAGTACCAAACCTTCACATTTGTTTACTGTACTACTGCATACCTGTAGTTAATTCATGTCCAAAATAATAATCCTCATATGAATGCATACAGGAAATAGTCAAATGTGAATGGGAACACCCCTCACCGTGGATTATGTATTGTAACCACCCCCACCCATATTATGTATTGACAACATAAAAAGCTGCTGACAGGTGCCAAAACACCTGTGTCTGTAAACACAGGCAAATATTTATAAATTTACAAATTCTGTCCATGTGCTTTGTCTGACATTTTAACTCGGTCGGGGCAGTTCCGTTCATCAGGCAGACAAGCCTAAACCCAGATCACCACATGAACACCCTGACAATGAAAGACTTGTATGTGCCAGGACTATAAGCCTTGGAGTTCTGCATATCCTTGGAGTGATTAAATATGCAGCTTGGGTCCAGAGCAGTAGGGAATAGGGAATGTGTAATATGTAGTACCGCATTTTTCCCAGCAGGAGAATGGATGCCTGTGTTGTAAGTGAAGCGGTGAGGCGTATGTTAATGTACCTATGTACTATGGGTATGCATATAAATGAGTCAGAAAACCAATAGTATAGTGGTTACAGCATCCGGTCAACGTGAATGCAGTCCCAGTTCAACTACGACTACAGCACATATAATTTTAAAGTGTAATGAATGCGTCTGTGCTGTAAAGACATTTAAATATGTAAAGGTGAACGTGTGTTTCGCATATGTCCATTAACCGGATTACAGATATTTTATTGGTGCTGTCACAATTAATAAAGCCCACGTAAGCACAAAGACTTAGTAAACATATGTAACCCACAATAAGGATATGCAAGTGCACCTGCGCGTGTGTAATCCGCTCACAGCATAGCAAATGAATGCTGTTTTCTACACGTTATTTATATATCTATATATGGATATATATATTTGTGTATAGATATATATCCACAGACTTAAACTAAATAAATATATGAAATAAAGAATGTACAGACACACATATATATATATATATATATATATATATATATATATATATATATATATACACACACACACAATACATTAATTGATATATACATAAAACATATAAACATATGTCCTTGTAGATATAACACATGTACATAAATAGGTTACGTCATAGCTATTATGGCTAGACATACAGACATGCAGGAAAGGTAAATACACTGCTGCTTTCCAAACCATTGCCCGGAAAGTACCAGTGTGCCAGATCTGCAAGTTCTACTCTTTAAACATGGATATAAGTGTCCTTTGCAGGACCCCAAAAATTGGTCCACTACAGGCACCGTCCTGTAATGATCGAAGCAAAGAAAGTCACATCCACAGCTACAATATAGCTGTACATGCAACAGTAGCTTGTGCAAGGGTAATAACACATGGGTTGACAGAATGTATGACATATGTCCCAATACGCGGAGAGAGGATAGTGCTTAGAAGTGTCTTCATACTTTATTATTGCTCACATTAAATATGTCTTATGACTACTGGGGAGGGGTGTCAGGTATGGGAATCATGGGTATGCAATAATGGGCCTAGGTGCCTAGGTGTTGGTTGGCACAGATTTATTAGGTCCGCCCCATGGGAGTGATTAATATTCCTGTGTGGGTATAGCACATGCCTATATCTTCCAAAAATGAAGAACCCATCTACTGGATATTGTGTAAACCATTGGGGGAAGACATAGGGACTTATATCAGTGTCATGTAAGCGATTATCATGGACGTACATGCATACGAATAAGATGGTAACCATACCTCTCAACCTTTCAGAATAAGACATCTGGACAAAGGCATATTAAAATAAGTACAAATAGGGACTATTTTAAATATTCCTCTTACAAAGTTAGAACGTTGATAGAATAATGGATAATTCGTTAGTATGAATGTTTTGAGGGTTATTAATTATAAAATACTAATGTCTGTCATTATTATCTAACCTCACAGTCCTTAATGACTTGCCACTAATTTACCAGAAAGGCACAATATTATGAAAAAAGGAACAAAATTATAAGTCTAAGTTCGGGACATTTACCCAAAATGTGTACAATTGAGGGGTATGAAGGTAACCCTGTCCTAAATAAATGTACAGAACTAGTGATATTAGGTGGACAGGTGTGAAGAAAGACGCGATGACAAATGACAAAACATGTATAAGTCAAAAGCATGTACCTCGATAACTGTGAATGAATACTTATGCCCTGTGATAGTCAATGTGGAAGGTTAATAGAAACAAAATAAATGTGTCCCTCAGGGTGTTATGCAGTGTCCCCGATACAGTGTTCAGTCTCCCACACTCGCATGTGAGTTCTGCCACTGATGGAAAGTGCAAATACCGGTGAACACATAAGGTAGATGATAGCATAATATGTTTTGTTTAGCACCTGTTGGCTTTTGTGAGGAACACAACACTCTGGGCGGGTGTGTCCTGCAAAAGGAATGTAATGGCATACGGCCTGTGATTTCTTCTTGTGTGTAGTGGTGTAATAAAATGATATATCTTGTATCAGAAACAGATACATGTTATAGGAAACAGTATTATCGACTATACTACTACAAGAAAAATCTGAAGGTATGAAAAGCGCTGAAGTAGTCCGTTTAGTATTGACCGCAGGTATGTGTTGACTTGTCAAATGTCACAGCTGTATATATAGTACCTATAAGGCTGTCACCTTTACAAATGATGAAAGTGGGTGCTGCTCTGTAGAAATGTCAGATGTAGCAGGTCAAAACATACCTACAGCCATGCATACTCCACAAATAGACATATTAGCACACAGCAAAGCTTAGGCTAGGATTCATGGAGCCTTGGCCGACATGTACGAGTAGAGTAAGAGTAGAGCAAGGCAAGATGTCTGCCGAGCTATTCAGCAATATCCTGTAGGGGCGTGTAAGACAGCCCCTAAAACGAACGTTGCACGGACAATGTTAGGATATGCAAATTACCCCATTTGTAGGTGAAAGCTATGTAAATGATGTAAATTTGCGATACACGAAACAGTAAGCTGTCCGTGCAAGAGTAGAGTTATGTGCAGAAATGTACCCGGATGTTAACCGAGTTACATTCTGCAAGTAGCTAAACGGAGCAATGTCAGCTGCAAATAAAGGATGCATTTAGTTGAAGAAGCATGCCAATGGCCAAATATAAGGCCAGTGGCATTTTTTCCATTGGAATTAATAAAACTCTATTTGTCCTCCCCCGATCTCCAGTGTTTAAGCATAGCGCAGCAGCGCGAAAACGCTCTGCGCTGTCAAAACACGAAAAATATTTAAAATATACATACAAATTGTAATTTTAGTTAAAAGTTACTTTGCCATGCAGGTGAATGGCAAACTGAAGACAACATGGCTACTGAGTACTGGTTGCTATGCGTGGAAGCACTCTGTCAGAGATGTAACCAAGCATTAGTAGGCAATCTGATGCACTTGAGGCTACAATTTGTCATGCCATATGGGCCAAGCCACTACAGTGTAAGAGTAGGATAAGGGGACTATCAGCATAGAAGATAGGTGACATCATGAGTGTATATGTATAAAACACTGTAATCTTATCGGAGCAGTGTGTCACATGTTTGCTGTCAGCTACTCATCAGTGGAAGAGGCGTGTTATGATTTATCCTAGGTAAGGTCAGGAAACTGACGGTGTACGCCAAGGATACCACTGAAGTTTCTTGCAAACCTGCTTACAGTGTGTTCGTGCCTGTGCACGCCTGTAAGCCCGAGTAAGCATGTGTGCGTGCGTGTCAGCCCGTGTATGTGTGTTGAAGAATGAGTAAGCTAGTGTAAGAATGTTGAAGCCCGTGTAATGTCGTGTAAGCCAGTGTACGCATTTGTAAGCATGCATAAATCTGTACTACACACATCACACATGTACTGCACACTCTGAAACACATGCTGCCAATACTACACACATCAGTTAAATGGCACATGGATGGATAATAAATCTTCAGAATTAACAGTGCTGTAAACTATACTACATTGATGGTCATAGCTGCAATGCATCATGCCTGCTTACATACACCTAGAAGGATATCACACTCTGTGTTAACATTTTAACATTAATACAGTGCTATAAAGCCACCCTGTGCATCAGCACCATGTTAGTCTGTTCCTGCATCAATGTTACACATTACAGGTGGTGGCACAGGTGTCATTATATGCACAGGGTATGGTGTTTCTTTTCCAGAGCCTGTCATTGAGCCATCCAATCAACATGTAAGTATGTGTGTGTGTGAGGGACAACAGTGTTTGCATGGCCCAATGTTGATGCAATGTGTGTGTGTATGTGTTAGCCCGAGCTGTTTGTTTTATGTGTGTATGCTTGCATGTACACAGTTTCAGCATGTGTCAGCCATATACAGGAGGTTGTGGGACAGTCACAGACCGTACCTGCCAGGCTGTACAGATCACAATTATGGGCCATGGACACCCCTTCATGCATTCAACAACATTCCAGTCCTGCACCTGTCAATGTATACACATACATTCTTGGGATCTGTATCACAACCTGTGGATAAACGGGAGTCAGTAATGTTAACCTGATTTGCATAGTATTGTCAGTTAATACATAGTTATATGAGCCATACTCATCCTCCAAAGTAATAACCACTGCTGACTGTTGCTGAGATGTGCACACAACCGTTTAAAGGTGCTGTACTATCATTGTTTTCAATGTCCCTTGTAATACCCAGCAACAAAATAACTGGTCACTACACAACTATAACCCAGGATCACTACAGCACACAGTATGTGCACTATCACAGAGCCATAGCAGATTTACATACATCAAAGGTGATGTACAGATAATGCAGCACATTCAATAGTGCTAATATCCACATACACATCTGTCTACATTATATATATATGTATATATATATATATATATATATATATTTATATATATATATATATATATATATATATATACACACACACACACACACACACACACACACACACACACACACACACTTGGCAGGGTTGGGATCAGAACACAGATCTAACTACCTTATCACACTACAGCATTATGCATTTACAGAACGCGCTACTGTGATTACTAGATCACAGCATTCACACAGGCATACGTCTAGCTTGCTGGCATCAGCATCAAAGGCAAAGATGCCGTACGGATTCTATGGAGAGTGAATAGTGTAAAAGCAATGTACTGTTGTCATGCAGCGGGAAACTCACACACACACATACACACACACACGTGGCAGGATTGGGATTAGAACACAGACCGAACTACCTTATCACACTACAGCATTTAGCATTTACAGAATACACTACCGAGATTACTGAACACAGCACTCCCAGAGGTATACTTCTAGGTGGGTGACATCATCCGCAAAGACAAAGACGCCGATAGGAATGTATGTGGTGTGAGGCATCTAAAAGTATTACTGTGTCCCCAGGCAGCTGGAAACACACACACACACACACACACACACACACACACACACACACACACACACACACACACACACACACAGAGGCACACACTTGTCAGGGCTGGGAGTTGAACATACACCTAACTACCTTATCACACTACAGCATTACGCATTTACAGAACACGCTACTGAGATTACTGAACACAGCACTCCCAGGGGCATACTTCTAGGTGGGTGACATCATCCGCAAAGGCAAAGATGCCGATAGGGAATGTATGTAGTGTGAGGCATCTAAAAGCATTACTGTGTCCCCAGGCAGCTGGAAACACACACACACACACACACACACACACACAGGCAGACACTTAGCAGGGCTGGGAGTTGAACATACACCTAACTACCTTATCACACTACAGCATTACACATTTACAGAATGCGCTACCGAGATTACTGAACACAGCACTCCCAGAGGCATACTTCTAGGTGGGTGACATCATCCGCAAAGGCAAGGATGCTGATAGGGAATGTATAGAGAGTGAGCAGTTTGAAAGTATATTACTGTCCCAAGGTAGACGTAGACAAACACACGGCAGTGGTGTGATCAGGGCAACTAAATATCTACGGAGCACTACAACAACACTACATAGATACGGGACACGCCACAGACAGTACACCCTGCAAGTCAGTCAACCAGTGCATTCAATGTAGACATCCATCGTGACATTGAAAATGGACATCTGTTGCCTGGATGTCCACCATCACTATACAGGATGTCAATGGCCATGCCCATACACAGAGGCACATCACAGACACAAGGTGTCACTGGCCATGCCTACACACTTAGTATCACATGTCTGTTTGGAATGTACTGTGTGTCCATCTACACAACGGCATACTAGGCATGCTCACACACTTAGCAGTTGCAAAGGGCCGTCTTGCATGCACACGGATTCTAAACATGTAAGGGTGCAGTTTGGAATGTAGTGTGTGTCCAACTACACAACGGCATACTGGGCATGCTCACACACTTAGCAGTTGCAAAGGGCCGTCTTGCATGCACATGGATTCTAAACATGTAAGGGCACAGTTTGGAATGTACTGTGTGTCCAACTACACAACGGCATACTGGGCATGCTCACACACTTAGCAGTTGCAAAGGGCCGTCTTGCATGCACACGGATTCTAAACATGTAAGGGTGCAGTTTGGAATGTACTGTGTGTCCAACTACACAACGGCGTACTGGGCATGCTCACACACTTAGCAGTTGAAAAGGGCTGTCTTGCATGCACACGGATACTGAACATGGAAGGGCACAGTATGGTATTACTGTCCCCATGTACATGAAGGCCACTCACATGTACTGACCAGTACACACTCAGGAGTTATCACAGATGTCTGAGGTGCAGATCACAGAGGTACACAGCAGTCTACAATGTAGCCCTCAGACATCACCATGTCGTTGGACCAGCAATACACAGCCATACATCAACACAACACCGTGTGACTCATGACCAGTGGACTGTACATAGGTGTACAGCAACTGTGCAGACTACACATGTACCGACAGGGTTCCATCATGTGTTATGCATTGCAATGATACCACTGTACATAACCAGGTTGGCTCTACACATACCAGGGGCAGTGGGTCTTACACAGCTGTGACAGATGACTGTCGCTGTACAACAATGAACCCACATGTTTGGATATGTCATACATGTAATTGCAGTGGATATGTGCATGGACCACACAAACAACACATATGTACATAGCATGGCTTTTGCTATCCTCCATGCAGACAAGTGTCTACAGCAATCATACGCATGCAAATGGAAGGTGGGTCCATGGCTGTTGAATGCTAACAGTACATGAGGTAGCAATGTTGACCGAGGACACATTCCCTCTGTACTAGTTACCCATGACACCCATCATATCATACAACAGCCCATGTGTTATGTATGTCAACACACATGTCCACCAATTGCAATGCATACAAACATGGCTACATGACAGGCATGTAGGACCAACACACATGTACAAACTATAGTGTTCATGCAGCTACCATGCATGTGCAGTAGCTGATGTAAGTAACTCATCTGTGCCTAACTACAACATGCAGTTGCAATGCAGCCCCATCATTGCCACCTGTATATGGTGACATACTGACAGTACAGTAGGATGTACATCAGGTATGGATGGATGTGTGTACATAAAGTGGTGATCCACCTGTGTAGATGGATGTTCGCCGGGGACGACTCACAGGTGTGTTACACGCCATCCTACCATTACATGTGCAAACAGTATGCTATGTTACTGTTACTTGATGGTGAAGACATAAACCTACACAGCGGCCGGGTGTTACCGACTGTACATCACTTGACATCTGTCACACTTACATCCTCCCATGTGCATATAGCAGCACAATTGCCAGACATAGCATTGGTACACATAATGCGGCCAATACTGCTGCATGTCTGTCAGACGTATCATCATATAGCAGGTGTATCATTCACAGTACTGCCATGTGTGTTTGCATGTGTGACCATATATGCCACATATGGTGGGGAATACATCCCAATTGTTACACACCCCTGTACACTGTTGTAGGCATCTGTACACACTGCAGTGTGTAAAGCATGACGTAGGCAGGTGTGGTGTGTGTATCACACACATCAGCTATCCATATGTGTATGACATTTGTGGTCTCCACAGTGTGTGTGTGTGTGTGTGTGTGTGTGTGTGTGTGTGTGTGTGTGTGTGTGTGTGTGTGTGTGGGTATGTATGTATTGTTGTCTGGTGCTTGGAGTGAGGGTGTATGCTACCATACAGAATACACAGGATCCCTAACCCTTCATGGTGATGCAGTCTACTACCCTATTGATGCCATCGGTCTCAGCCATACTGGCTACCTGTACATGTCCTTTCTCTGTGTCGCGTTGTGTGGGTGCACAGTACTGTGAGGGTGATGACCACATAGGCAAGTGTCCTCACCTCAACACTATGGGGTGTGCGTTATAGTGTTGTTGACCCCATAAGGGTGGGCATGTTCCTGTAATGTGACAGGGTATTACTCCTACACAGTGAGGCCTCATGCTATCAAGTGGCCTCTAACGTTATCATTGGCCAGACCGCTGTGTACAACCCCTGCACCATTTCAACATACTTGTAATGTGACCTGGTATGGATGTCATGTTTCTAGCCACTGTAGCCTATTAAACTGCACACATGCTGCTGGATCAGTATATGTGTGGACATCTGTGGTATGTTAGACTTTTCAGCAGTCCAGTTGAGGCTACGTATAGCATGCTGATATTGCCATATGTGCCTGTGAGTACTCCACAGTTACACGTGGGAGACTGCAAACACTGCTACCTGTAGGCACATGCAAGTAGACCATAAGGATGGAACCAGGGCATCATTACCAACATGCTGTTACTGTTGTTACCAAGACACATACTGTGAACATATAACAATGCATGCTACACCTATACTACATGGTATGTCTGGTGCATGTCAACAGTACACAACTAATGTAATATACACGTCTCTCACTATTCTTACACAGCTAATGTAATTTACACTTCCCTCACTAGTCATACACAACTAATGTAATATACACTTCTCACTATTCTGTTCACCCTGTGCATCAGACCATTTGAGCATGTCCCTGCACCGATGGTGTGGATGACAGGGATGTGGCACAGGCTTCATCATATGCACAGGGTGATAATGTTTGCCAGGGGCATAGGCTGCACCAATGGGTGACATCATGTGTGTGGGTAAGGGCCGGTGATATGATTGGACATGTCTGTTCAGTATGCATGTGGGTGTTGTGGTGTCCTACAGATGTGTTTGCTGTGTGCGTGTATGTGTGCACACAGTTCTGCCTTTTGTGAGGTCTACACAGGGGTATGATTGACAGCTCGAGATTGTACAGACCAGGTTGTACAGCTCACTGTGTCTGGTCATGGCCACGTGACCTGTGCCTGCTAGGGGTTGCACGGGCACTACCAGGCGGAGGTACAGATTGGCTACTGTCCGATGACACATGTCCACTGGAACCATGTCCCCGCTGGGAACGTCCAGGGCCACGTTCACGTGGCCTGCTGTGTCCTGGTGTGGACAGCGCAGCACCAGCTGCACTGCTACTGCTACTGGCACTATGTGAGCAGGCATGTGAAGTGGCACACTCACGTTGACCTGCAGTAGGTGGTGTAACTGGCCTACGTCCACATGGCTTATGCCTCACTCCTACCAGATGTTCTAGCACAGACAGCTCATGCTTGCGGACTGCCATGCCATGGTCAAGGATTCCGACCATGTCACCCAATCGCCTGTCCAGAACATCAGCAATCTGCTGTTGAGCATTTGCCAATGCCTGGATGTTGTCATTTAGGGTACAGATAGCAGCCCTCTGCAGCCTCTGCCCTTCTCTTTTCTGCCATTCAGCACGTGCCTGTGCCGCCATTACAGTCTAGAACATGTGTCTGGTGATACCAGCTGCTGCGCTCTGTCCTGCAAGTGCATGTCTGCCAGAGGTCCTCCTACAAGCAGCATCGGCCACATGCCTGTGCGGCACATCTGCAGACATTACACTGACACCATGGTGTGGAGACACACCTTCTGTAGCCACCACATGTTCCTGTTCCACGCTAACAGACGCTGACTGTCCTTCCTCTATGGCCACTGGTGATGCGGTATGTGTTGGCAGCAGAACTGTCTGCAGGGAAGAGGGGGACATAGCTGGGATGGCAACCATTGGCACAGATTCAGCTCCTGACAACCCTGCCTGTACCTCATGCATATGTTCATCACTGCTAGTATCTGTGGGGACACTTACATCAGATAGACCACAGGAGGGTAACGCACCTACATCACCTGTGAATGCAAAGAAAGAGTCTAAATTACAATAGACACACACACACATAGACACACACACACACACAGATAGACACACACACACACACACACACACACACACACAAACACACACACACACAAGCACACACACACACACACACACACACAGACAGACAGACAGACACACACACACACACACACACACACACACACACACACACACACACACAGACACACACAGACACAGAGACACACACACACACAGACACACACACAGACACACACACACGCAGACACACACACACAGACACACACACACAGACACACGCACATACATACACAGACACACACACACACACACACACAGACACACACCATGCATGTAATTTGACAGATGGCATGCAGCATGCCTGTGATACAGCAGACAGCATGCAGCTCAGACATTAATAGTGTTAGTAAGCATACCCCCTGGAGTGCACACTACAGCAAGCAGGTGTCATATCAGTAGCCATGCAGTTCCCACAATCATGGTAGTATGCATGCATCCCCGTGATACACCATGTGGACCAGAACAGGATAACAGTACACATGGCTGACGTGACCTTGACATGTAATCTGCTGACGTGTGCATTAGCATGCATACATGTCTGACACAATGGTGTCCTGACACATGTAGAGCATCATAATGGGCATCACATTGCGGTGTTGTCTGCATGCCCTACAGATAGAATGCATGTTTAGCAAATGTGCATGTGCATGGAAGGGTAGTGTGAGCAGTCTACATTGCTCTACAGTGTGAAGTACAAACACTGTGCCATTGCATGGCATCATGAGGTGTCTATATTGCTATAGAGTGCATAATATGTACACATTGCATAGCCATAACTGCATGCATACCCATGACATAACTGTGGATTGTGATCCACGATGCTGAGGTGTATACACACCAAAACCATGCTGTGTCATGTGACAGGTCACTGGAGGACCTACAGATGACACCCCTGCACAACAACTACAGAGTCTTAGCTGCCTGGCAACCATGTCCACACATAGCGGACTTGTGAATTCACCATGTCCCACAAGACATTGATGTACCACACACACGAGGTGCACAGCTAACAGTGATGTCCTACAGCAGCAAGGGAAATGTACTGTATCTGTGGCCTGATGTGGTGTCAATGTCTGTGGAAGCTGTACAGGTGACTACTGTCATACTATGACACAGGCGTGATGTTCAACACATCTTATATGGTAGACGTCAGTGACACCTCCACTAGCTGTGCACAGGCTTTTACAATGTCCAGTGTACCACATCAACTGTATAATCGGTCAACTAAGGCTATAATTGCACCATGTGTGGACAATGTGAAACAGGGTGTATACACATCACATCTACTGTGTGGCTACGTATCTCTGGCCATTCCCCATGGCCATGTGTGCACATGTGTTGGACAAATGTGTGTGATGGCCATCTATCACACATGTCTGTGTTGTCCCATATGACATACACCCATAGATGTCAGATATGTTACCATCCACAGGGCTATGCAGACAACAGGTTGTATGTGTGGTATGTGGGGTATGGGTTATGGGATAGTGTGACATTATTGCAGCCAATACATTATGTGTCTGGGACATGTCAGATGGCACATCACAATGTGTGCACCCATTGCAGGGGCATATAACACAATGGTGACTCCTGTGGGCTGCCCATATCACAGCTCACTGTGTGGTACTGTTTGCATACCACACGTGTTGTTCCAATGTATAGTACATAAGCCTCCATTGTAGAACACCTCCACCATTGTATGCACAGCTGACCACACATGTAGCAATGACAAATACTGTGGTTTCATGTCGGTGTATCATTTTGTTTGTATATATTGCACATGGGTGGCCTGTGCGAATGATGGGTGATGCGACCTGTATATCATGAATGGAACGAACATCAAGTGTACAAGTGTTAACTGGCCACAGGGTGAATAGATCTATGCTTTAATATGCCTGATACTGATAACAGTCTCACCCGCAACAGACTCATGTCTGTGCGGCACGCCAGAGGTACCTGTATAGGGGTGACACAGCAGTATGAACATTATCCATGACTGTATGACAGCAACAGGGTGCACTGTGCATGTTAACACATTCGCCTGTACAATAGCATATAGTATGCACATGTGTGCATACACAGGGTAACATACTGTAGTATGCAGCATGTGTGTCCACATACCATGCATATGTTGTTACATTACATAATGTACAGTGACACATGCACGTAAATGGGATATAGTAGCCATATGTGCAGTACTGACTTACCAGGAAACTCCAGGCTCATTGGGTGGGAGACACTCACCTCCACAATGGCAGTTAGTGTTTGTGGATGCTGTTCTGAGGGTGTCCCCAGATTGGACAGTAGCTCCTTAGTATGTGTGAGTGGGGGCTGGGTTGGTGGCCCACCACCTGTTCTACCTTGTTCCCTGGTGACTGCAGTGGCACGCTGTTTTGCATGTTGTATCAAGTCCGTGCAGTGTCTGCGCACCTGCTGGTAGCTGCGGTTATGGCCACCCACATCATTCACCCCCCCTGCGAAGATCCTGCCACAGGTCATCCCACTGCTGGGCATGCTGTGGCACATGGCTGAACAACACCTCGTAGTTCTCATGGAGGTACAGGATGAGGACATCATCCTCCTGGTGGCTGTACGCTGGAAGGCATGTACGAGGCATTATCTGTAAGACATAATGATGGCGACAGGTCACAGTTTCAGAGATGTACAGAGATACTGCTGCACATACATTTCTATGACATCTAGTACATCTGCACAGTTATCTTTGCAAATCATCATGACACTGACATGACTGACATGTTTGTGTCACACACATGTAACATCTGTTATGCATTGGATATCATCACCATATATGTGTGTCACCTCATTACAGTGTTCATACTCCATGTGAATGCTGTCTTGATGTGGGCATGTCTGTTTGCCTGCACTGGTGTTCTTACCTATCTGCACAGGCCTGGATGTGTCCATGGTAATGCTGTTGACCTTGATGCTGTGTATATGTCACATATCAACACAGACACAGCCTTAATGGACTTGAGAAGTGACAATGCACACATACGCATAGAAACCTGTACATGCATGTGTTTTGCCATATACATCTACACAGCACTGTACAGCTGTTCAACATCCTGCCACGGATCGCCTGTGTTGCACATGTGATAGACATGGGACAATGGCTAGTCGGACATCATTCACAGGGATAGTTATCAACTATAGCATGTACGGGCAAGGTTTCCTAGCTGTATCCGACAGCCATTATGCCACCGCAAGGTGCATCAGTGCCACATTACTGATCCAGACAGGTGATACTACATCTACCATGTGGCCATCACACCATGTATGACAGGAATGACATGTGCAGGTTTGATGGACAGGGTTGCATGGTATGGCGGGAGTATGCCACATGTATGGCGCAGGGATCTGTCCAGCATGTGGTGATCCTAGTATTAGGATGGTGGCTGTCCATGATGTATGTCTTTCAGATCAGGATATGGACATGTAGCATATCCAACATCATAGTGTAGCAAATGTCTTTATGCAAGGTAGACAGCATGCTGCATAGTGGAGGTGAGGATTGTGAAGGCTGGTATCGCCCATCCACGCATGGCCATTTCCCCTTAAAGATGATATGTGATCCAATATTGGTCACCCAAGTGCTGTGTATGCCTGTCCAATGATCTCCGTGCTCATGGATGGCACCCTGTCATGGCATGGGTACCTCGTATGACTACCTAAAGGTTCTGGAGACGTCACCAAGTCAGGGAGGTGTACTGCACAGCGCCATCCCTTACACGGTGTCCATAATGTTGACCACAGCCTAGGTGGTAGTTAATGGGTACAGGGATGTTCACCTAGCAGTGACAATGCTGATATCATCCATCAGAATGTGCACATATGTCACACACCTCACCCACACAGCCCATTCTGTATGTTGTTCACAACACTGAGACAGCTATTGCTCATAGGTCATGGCCATTCACATCCTTACATACACAGATGCCTGACATTTGTCTGTGTGGTATGGGCTACAATGAGGGTGGAGTACAACACATTAACCCTGTTTTACTGTAGCTGGCACTGGTGTGACATGCACATGTCACTCTGGCACCTTTTGTAGTTGTGAGTCTGTCAACAGGCCACTGGTAGAACACGCCTGTGACATACAAAGGTATTTGTAATCAAACATCCGTACTGTCTTGTACATCTGTACTGCTAACATCTACATTAATAATGGTTCATGGACATGCAGACCATACTCAGCAGAGTTATAGTGCTGTGCCACCAATTATGACTGTCGTCACCACTCATCACCACTTGTGGGTTGATATTATCCAACACCCTATCTGTATTGTATGTTCATGCTCAGAACTTGTTCAGAACTTGTGAGCATGTCATGAGCTACTGATTAATATAGCATCCATTCCACACCATTTCTCACAGGTACACTGTCTGTCCTCACATTTCCAGCTTGCTTACAGTACAACAGCTGTTGTACATACGTAACTCACATATCCTATGAGACATGGTTGTATATACAGGCATGTCCAACTGTCACGTACCAGTGCTATTGCCTGTCTATATGATGGATATGTCTTACATGTGGCAATAGAGTAATTGTCTCATGTACACAGTCAATGCTCACCCCCCCAACATACAACACTACAGCCTGTGGGGGATGCACATATGCAGCCCTGCTGGGGGTAATGCTGTCATCAACCCTGACTGCACCTGATAGTCATGTGGGGATGTGTAACATTCGCAACACACCCCACTCATCTCATAGTCTCACATGATCTCCACCACAGGCCACACATACGAGGACAACTTGAGCAGTACCTCTCCATACTCTGTGTAGGCACCAAAAGCAGTCCCCATCACCAAACACAACAACACCAACTTATAGCCCACAAACTCATGTGTGCCCATCACATACAGCCAATAGGGTGTTATAACATACACAACACACCAGTCATAGGTGACTCTGTAGGCGGTCACACTGCTGTTCCACTCAGCAGGCTACAGAAGGCAATAGTCACTTACATCTTGCTGTCGGGTAACTGGTTCTGCAATATAACCTATGCACCCATGCCACACCTCACCAGGTACAATGTGACTGTCATTCTCCATGTTAGTGTGACTGCCCTGAGATGCAACTTCACAGACTATGTGTGCAGGGACATGCAATAGCTCACCAGTCTTGTAGCCCTAAAGGTGTGGGCCAAGCCCTGGGGAGCATTATGCATTCATCCGGACCTGATTCCACTGTACAATGACTGACTGTGTCACATCAACAGTTGCCTATGCTTCTGCTGTCATTCCACAGGCATCTGGTATCTGTCCGCTTTGACTGACCTGGTAAAACGACACGATGTTTTGGCACAGATGACCTGCACCTGTCAGCCCTGGGAGTACAGATCACATGTAAGGCTCTTGCTGCTTCTATACTGCCTGTCTTGCACAGTTTCCAATAACAGTCACCACCAGAATGGGAACTGGCAAGCAAAACATGGGGTCATGTGACGCAATGCTTGACATCTTCCGCTGTGACGCACACAGGCAATGCACACCATATAATGCACCACTTCAATATCTCTGCAGTGACTGGGACCTGCCTCTAGGCTCTGCAGAGCACACCTGCAATGACAGGTTTTAGACAGGCCATACCTTTCAGGCATGTACCTGGACTGGCACACCTACGGCTCAGGTGTTCCCATATTCCACTATGTTGTACACACATCCTGGCTAGTTACTTAGCATAATGCAGCAAAGGTGCTCCACATGCAACTAACTGTGTCCAGAACCGATATACACATTGTAACAAGCTATGGATTCAACAACATACCCCACGGTTACCAGACCTCATTTGTTGGTGTACTGGACAGTAGGGCTCAGACAGCTACTACTGATGTGAGACTGACACTACCCCACACTTAACTGGGATAGCCACTCATGTACCGACACATTAGGCCAACGCTGTCCGTGTGTCATAACCTCCACTCGGCTGAATCAACCCATACACACCACCTCCATAACCAACATTATCCTTGACATGAACACTACCAACATGTGACTGGTTTTCCACACCTGGGGTTATCCCCTCATTGGTGGATAGTGAACATATGCTAATCACCCTTGTTAGCCACATCCTGGCACCACACCCTTCATGGCATACACAGTACATGAGTACCACAACACATACTACAGACGTCATATGACAGTGGTAGTTAACGTCATGACACCCGTGCAGATGGACAATGCACATACAAAAGCTGAAACATACCCCAGTGCCCTTCATTAGCACATACATGACTGCATGGATCATGCTATTCCACACAGAGCCATGATGGTACCCACCAGATAACAGACGCCACTCTGGGGGTCAAGTTCCATAGACATAATTTACAACAACAGGTGGAGGCTGTTGCACAGTGGTGTACAATCTCATGGGTGGGGTAGCTCACTGGTCAGCCTCGGTAGGGCCACGGGATCCCTCATCACATACTCCAAAACTAGCTACATAAACATTACTGCGACACATTCCGGGGTGTACCACAAGTCATTATGGTGGTATGTCAGTAGTCAATGGCAATGCTCACATCTGCTCTCACATACAACAGTCACTCAGGAACATTACAGAACCAGGTGATGTTGGAAACATGCTGGTGGATGGATTCAATGCTAACATTACACCCTCTCTCTCACTACAGGGCCACAATCCATGCCGGAACATTGCGGTGTCCCTGTGGTCACACCTACACAGTACTGACCTACACTCTATATGTCCTGGGACACTGGCCCCATGTCTCCTTCCAAAATCCCAGGCTGTGATGTCCACAAACCTCTGAATGACATGTCTCCCTACTAGGCCACCATATTCAGTAATAGCCTTGTATCAGACATTGTGGCCCTTGAATGGCACACAGCAACAGTTATCACACTCCACACAGGTGGCGTCACAATGCAAAAGTGGGACTATTGCCCTACACATCTGACTGGGCTGTTCTGTACGGCTATGGGGCACATCATCATGGACGTCATTCACAGAGACATTGTTGGGCTCCAGTCCTTTGATGCCACCCGAGTTGGACTTGTTAGGGCCAGAGCATGGCTCCTGCACCTAGTGGACTCCTTTCATACAGTTACCAGGGTAGTTGATGACGGTACGGGGTCCACACCATCTACATTGTCCTCTCATTGCCTTTCAGCACCGTTCTCCATTCTGGTATTGACAACATACACATCCACCTGCACATCGTACCCTATGTCTCAGGATGTTATGCAACGAAGCTCATGAACAGGACACACACAATGAGGGTAGCATACCATAGTACCTACTGCATTTCAGTTACACTTAGCATACCACAGTCCTCAGTCATAGGGCCCCTCATGTTCGGTATATGCTTCCCTGAGGTACAGGCTAGCACAGAGGGACTTTTCCTGCCTAGCTTTACTAACCACTGCATACAAAGCACCATGATTGATCCATCGGCTGATACTGACTCCATCCATATGGGTGTCACTGTGATGGATACCTGATATGAATATCATGGCCTCAAGCTACATGACACAAGGTGCATGAACATCCCCTTTGCATTATACACCATTCACCCACTGACTATCACACAGATGGTAGTACCCTACATACATGTCACATTGTACATGTTCATAGTACACATGTATGTCGCACCCACTCCTGTGATTACCATATTGCCACTGTGGCATGGATATCCTTCTACGTGGTCACACTTATCTGTACTGGGTGTATAGCTGGTACATAGGCACCTATTGTACCTCTGAACTCCAGACTTCTACACACATTCAAGGGTACAACACCCGTTTAGGGTGTACCTTACACAACAGCTACAGCTTTACATACCACAACATTAACACGCCATGACGTTTATTGAGCTCCAACAGTTAAAGTATGCAGCTGAACTACGGACACCACGTCTGTACACATTTGCATACTACATACTCAGGGGTGACCTCTGCTGAACAGACAGGGCCCATGTCCACAACAATATTAATGGATATACACGACATACACAACATAAGAAAAAGCCACTATGAGCAACATGCTCATGGATATGTGCACACACGCAATGAGTGGGATGTGCTTGAGGGTTACATTCCCAAACCAGGCACTCACCATGCTTTGAAACATGATTCCTATGTACATCGCGCAGGGACACTCAGTAGCACTGTTCATGTGATACCTCACTTGGTGGATGGGAGACACATGTACGCCAGGGATCACTGCAGTGGCTGTACTGTGCAGAGGTGCAGGTAACACATGGCTCTGCTGTTCACAGGACACTACCCTAGAGAGGTGCCACTGGTGTGAACACTGTAGTTGTGCTTACACATAGACTTGCCAGACTGCATAGTACCCCACTATGAACCTGTGAAGCTATTACATGTCCTTTGTGCATGGCTACTTGGTAGCCCTTCCATTTAGATTAGCTATCATGCTATTACAATGTCCCATGGCTACAAGACATATGTATCCTGTTATTGTACATGCCAATAGACGATACCTTTGGTATGCATGATATGCCTGTTATGCTGTGTAGCATATCTGACATATCTACCTACAATACTATACATTACACATATTTTACATAGAATCCCATAATGCAAAGCATACTTGCACAGCGGGACCACCTTAGACATGTCATTGTCGTTATATGCCCATACACATGCCTACTGTGACAGTATATCAACATATACTATCCCCTGCTATGGCACGTACTTGTTGGACATACCCTACCACTGACGGCGGGTGGTATGGAATTGTTCTGTTTAAAGCCCTCATGTAGGATCCCTTGTGGTGTCTATGATATTTACCTTGTGGCCCACTGCTGGAAGCACAATTTCTACAAGCATTAGTATGCTCAGCAAGACATCACTACATAAATACCTTTTCCCACTTTATGCATTGCGGACACTTTTAATTAATGCAAACCAGGCTATACATACACTAACATAATTAATACAAAACATGCTATACATACACTTACATCAAGTGTTCTACATACCTTGTTATCGTTCCAGACTTTCATCTCTCTTACACTGTTTAAACAGTTATATGGTATGAGCATACGGTTTGAATGTCTGGCAAGTCATCCTTATATACGTCAATACCTGTAACATGTGGTTTCCTGCAGCCAATTGGTGTTCCTGAGTGACTAATTACTTGCACATCAGCTGTGCAGCTACTCCATTCGCCAATTACGTGGCAACAGTGGGGTATAACTGAATTCTCCACTTGGGCGTTACCCATTTGCCCTACCTTCGGGGAGACGGCCTGTATTGTGTTTTGTTGTCTGTAATTGCAACTGCTATGTGTAGAGACACATATAGCTTGGATTCATGTCCCCCGTGGATTGTGTGTGATGGCTAGAGTATGTGGTTCAACATGTGGGTGTACCTGTAATCCCAACCATCTGATAACGGACTATTGCAAACAAAACCTGTAACATCGTCGTTTGTTCCATTATACAATGGCTACAATTTTGCATGGTGCCTTTAATTGTGTTTCTCACAAGGTATGTTAATGGTTCTGCAGATGTAATTGACTGACTGGATGTTTGTGCTGTAATTACAGTCTGTATTGCTATAGTTTCTAGTGTGGGGGATGTCGATGGGTGTACGTAGCATATACAGGTTTGTGGGTCTTGCATTTCTACATATTCCATATATATGTGTGTGGGCTCCTTCTCTAATTAAAGAGCTATCAGTTAGCAGACTTATGTTATGGGATTTTACATTGGGCCATTGTTAATTTGTTTCTATATAGTATGCAGGTGAGGTTGATACTTCCATACCTCCGGAATTGCAGCAATATGTAAAGGGATATTTCTAAATGACAGCTATCCCGTGTATTTCTGTCCCAGATATTTGCAGTCATTGCAGTTGTTTTGGTGACAGAACCTCTTTGCCATGGGTTTCATATGGCCATTGTTAGACACTTGCGAGACACACGGTGGTGTTTACAGGCCGACACATAGCCATGGTCAGTACACAGGATAGCAAATACTTTTATCCTCAATACATACCTATTCTTGTGGGACTTTGGCTACTTATCATATTGCATGTAACATTTACGTTTCTTACATACAGGCATAACTATTTCATGCAACTATTGCATAATATATGGGACATAATAATGTCCTACAATCTCGGACAGTTGCCCTTTGTAATATTTTATGTCAGGACACACCTGCCTACGGCTAGCTATACCCACACCTACCGTAATGATCTACCTCCGAGTTGGCACTAACAGACACACGATGCAGACACACACACACACACATTACAGTCACACGGAAATGCACACGGCACCCTCAACATGCACATACACAAACTATGGCACTCACAAACACAGTTGAACACAGTACCTACGTGGACCGCAACACCGGCAGCGGTAACTAAATATCCCTTAATATCGTCATACTATTACTCGCAGTTCTTTCAGTCTTTCAGCCTCGTGGTTATGCATGTCGGTATGTGACACATTCCATAGTTGGTGGTATCCTATTTATTTGTACCTCCAAGGTGTTATGAATGTCATTGACCTATCAATATATTAGCAGATATCGGTGAATCCGTATATATCAACATATATCACTCTATTGCCCTTTCTATCTGTATTATATATGTATATATGTGTGTGTATATATATATATATATATATATATATATATATATATATATATATATCTCTGACAGGGAAAGTGACAGGCAAGCTACACCTTTCATTGTGTACTTGTCGGTGTATACTGTTTCCAGGACTCCGCACGTTTGTGTCTGTACCTTTCACATTACACACCTGCCATAGGTTAGGGTCACCACCTGTCCCACTTTGTGACAGTCCCTCTTTGGGCAGTTGTGTCCTGCAAAATATTTGTCAACATGGCAAATGTCCTGAGATTTTAGGACAAACTTATTTCCTATAGTTTATGTAATAGTTGTATAAAACAGTTATTCTGTATCTGAACCACCTATATGTCATAAGAAACAGAATAAGTAACTAAAACATTACAAGAATAAGCTTTTATCTAGGCAAAACAGTGAAGTTCTGATTTTCTTACTGGCTGGGTGTATGTGTTGGCCTGCAGACATCTGACGTATGTCCCACATTGGTCATTTGAAGAGGTGGCAACCCTACCGTAGGTACATCTTGGCTAGCAATAGTGTTAGGTGATTGTATACATGATTGTGTGTTCTACTCCTGGCAGTGGTTGTTTTACTCTTCAGAGCAGGCACTATTAGTACAGGGGTGAATAATGCTGGTTTCACCTGTTTTGGACATCATTGACCGTGATCTGCACGATATTCGGAGAAGCTTATCCCTGTTTCGCGCATATCCGTATAGTCATATTTAAACGTCGCTTACCAGCAGTGGGCAACGCATATTCCCACTAATGTGTGCTAAACAGAATCTGATGACCTGCATCCGACATGCATTACTCATGCCTTTGGGATTACGTTACATCCCTTGCAGGACGTGGGACCGGGAACATGCACGACGGTCACTGCATTTAACACTTGGACATCTGGGATTTGTACATGTGTTATGCCGTATTGTATGTGGAGTATACTACGGCTGTTACTCCATACTGCACTCACATGGGTAACTCAGTTAGTTTACATACTGATGAGTCCAGTTAATGGTATGTCCATGTGATGTTTACTGGATGTGCTCCGGCACAGGATATGTATATCACAGTGAGCCACACACGATACTGTGCTACACCTTCAAATGATCATAGGTGGAGCATGCTGGGGTGACGAATTCCTGTCATGGGTACACCCTATGCCTTGACACAACATGCATGATTACATTATGTGGAGCCCCTCAATAATGCAGCAGGGAATCCGTGCTGAGTGTGTGCAGAACAGTGCTTACACACATGTGCTCCCGCGATTGCCTCTGCTCCACTAAGCGACAGTTGGTTACTCGATGTTGTGGCGACAGCAGACACTGTTTGCCCCATTTGGTGTATGGCCTCTGACAATCGGGCATGTACCTACCAATGTACCTGGGAACCTATACACACAGCACCAACATATGCTGATAGGCGCATGTACTGTTCAGGTGTTGACATTCTGTGTTCCAATAGCTGTTGTGTGTACAATGTTTGAGGGCTGCCTATGTAGGTTTCACACAGTGGGCCACCTATACATTACAATTTACAGGTGGTCGTGTTTGTGTGCCATCCATTTTACTGTGTGTGCAGGTGGAGAGGTGTGTCAGTCCGTAGGGGCCTACACTGTCAGAGTATGTGCTATACGTTCCCTCTTTGCCAAGGCGTAGGCATATTGGGTATGCCTCCATCTGCCTACTGGGGCTGGCACAGTGTGTTCGTGGTCTGAATCCCTCTGTGCCTGTGATGGCCTTGGCAATTGCGGTGGGCTATGAGGGCCTTCACCATTTTGTCCCTGCTGCAGCTGTTTCCACAGGATCATATTATGTAGCATGACACATATTATGAAGATGTGGGCACACGTGCCTGGAGAGTACTGCAAGGCTCCTCCAGATGTGCCCAAGCACCGGAACCGTGATTTCAGCATCCCGAACACATGCTCTATGATGATTCTGGTTTGTGCGTGTGCCTCATTATGACGTTCTTGCATGGGTGTTGTGCATTTCTGATGGGAGTCATCATCCACGGCTCCAGTGCATAGCCAGCATCCCCCACAAGGTGGCCATGTGGGATGTCCCCCCTGACAAATACCTGATACAGCTGTGAGGCATGCCAGATATGGGAGTCATGGTAGCTTCCAGGGCTGCCAGCACACACATCTATGATAATGCCCTGGGCATTGCACACGACCTGGCAGTTGATGGAGTGGAATCCCTTGCAGTTTATGTAGCGCCTACCATGCTCACCGGGTGGTGACTTGATATGTATGTGCGTGCAGTCCATCACACCCAGTACCTCCGGGTAGTGTGCCACATTGCTGGAAGTGACGCATATTGCTGGCCAACTCCTCCTTAGTTCGGGGAAAGTATATATACTCATTGGCATGTGGTAACATGGCATCCAGGAACTGGTGTAGTACCCGGGATGCTGATGCCTGTGAGATCCCCATTATATCTCCAGTTGGCCTTTGAAAGGTACCTGTGGCTAGTATTCGCAAGCTTACACATAACTTCGTGTCCACTGGGATGGGTTCCCCTCTGTTGTTTCTGGTTCTCAGGCATGGCCAGCACAGCTCCACTATTTGCTGTAAGATGTTCCTGTCCACCCTGTAATGCTCTACTATCTCCAGATCATGTAGCCCCTGGTAGGTTACCCTTGGACTGAATCACAGCTATGGCAGCTCCCAACATGTACATTTTAAAAGTTCCCCGTGTGTTTGCACCTATGGTGCAGTGTTTGGGAATACACAGGTGTGTGTAGGGTGCTTTCACACTTTATACTATTGTGCTGTGAACACCGATGATGTCATAGGGTGTGTATGTACGATCGTAGCTACAGGATATCTTATGTGTTTTACTACTGGAACTACTATTGTGGTGCCTTTGGTGTTGAATTACATTTGGCTGCCGTGGATTACCTCTTGACCTTCCCTTTACATTTCTGCACACGTTTCACCTACCATTTTCTGGCATGCATCCAGCAGCCTGCTTTCATTTGTACTTTCCTAGACCTGGCTTATCTTGCGTACTGTGTTCTATTGCCGGTCTACTGTAGGTTTGCTTTGCTCTGCTATGACAGATTTCCTATCTTTGCAATACAATGTCTACCCTCCTTTCTTTGCAATCCAGTGCCTCCCCTATCCTGTTTTGCAGGTTTCTGTGAGAAGACTTGTCAGCTGCCGTTGATTGGCTGCCGTGAGTTGATAGGTGTTAATTGCTCAGTAGTATTCTAATTACCTACGTCGGCATTTCCTTCTTTTCTTCCCCTGACCTTCCTGTTTGTGCTATTGTTCGCGGCGCGTGCATCTGCTTACCGGGTTTTGGGCACGTTTTCATCCCCATACACATGCGCTTTCGGGCACCATATGTGCTCTCAGCTAAACAATTCTATACCTTCCTCCCGACCCCTGTCCTGCAGTTTGGCTTAGCAATGGCCAGGCCACATTTCCATTGCTCCAATGTGCTTACTGTTACGGTGGCACACCCCTTTGCTGATGTCATGTATCTCCTCTGAGCCACTCCTCGGTGCTGTAGCGCTGCACCGTATGGTACATCCTTCATCCGGCGGGACGTTTGCGATTCAGTATTACCTGCCTCATTTGCATGGCATTGACTACTAATTCATAGTTACTGCACCAAACACTGTCGCAGGCCCTTAGCAACCCTTGCAACTTGATTGTGGTGTACTATGCCTACCATTGCGTATTATGGTGAAATCCTGATTTGTATTACATTGCGATTTTATGACATTTGTATATATTTTCTTTGAATTCCTGTTTGCGCACACATGCCCTGCGGTTGTACTGTGCGTTACTGTGGACATGGCATTAAATGTTGTTTTTTAAGTGTTGTGCATCTTTTCTTATGCCATTGGCTGTGTATTTAGCCATTGGCATACATTAACTTTGTAATACATGAGTCTGGTTCGCTTCCATAGCTCCGATGTTCTGTTTGGAAAAATGTAAACCGTGTTTGTTGGTTTACATTTCCGTGGGCTTATGCTACACCTGCACCACTTCATGAATCGCTATATGCCTTCATTTGCATGGTACGACACTGCGCATGGGGTGATTAGCATACTTATGCTGAGGTCTGCGCAGTTCTGGCATACGCCGGTAGTGCACATGAAATTGGATCGTACCTGAGTCACTCGATGGCCATATTTGGTGTTATTCCACCTACGCTACGCCTGTGCCTGGTGCAAGCTTCATGAATCCCGAGGAATGTCTAGAACTAGAGGTTTTTTGTATTGTCTTGAAAGAGAAGAGATTACTACGTTTAAGATGTAGAAGTGTTTTATTGTTTTATGACTTCCAGGATCTGCAAACATCTGAGAGATATATATTTTTCACAGGGAGATGCTAAAATTCTGTTGGTTTTTAACAAAGTGGGTTTAGCTTGGGAACTGAAGTCAGGTAACAAAAAGTAATATCATCCAAGCTAACCCAGAAGTAATATTTGATATTAATTTACGAACTCTGTCAGAGAGAGACTGTACATTTTTTTATTTTGTCTTTGATCTAACAAGAACATCCACTCATCACCACTTCTGCACTTGACTTGCTGTAAGTAAGTTTTTAAGGCATAGTAACTCTTTTATATTCAGATAGGAATATAGTAAAGTGTAGCTTAGATGTTTTCTTTATTTATTTGAGACTGTCCTGCAATGTTGTTTTAAATATTTCCTGTGATTTGAAACTCTGATGTAACTGATTTCTTATTGAGTATTGTCTTGTTCTTTTATTATTAATTATTGAATATATTTAAAACTTTCAATTGTAGCTGGCCTGTTTAAAGATATTTAAGCTCTTAGTGTACTTGCATATCTATTTGGTGAAACTGTACTGGCCACTCCTAAATAGCCTTGCTCTTTGTCAGGCTACCATTTGGATTAATAGTAACATTAACAATAGGATTGGACTCCCTTTGCTAAGGGCCTCAAAGTAGCTGATAAGAGTTGGCTGGTGGCAGTGAAAACTACCTTATTGTCTGGGCAGAAGGGGGCATAGCTAGTAAACCTGTGCCAGCCTTTCCCAGGTGTGGTCGGACAGAGAGGGTACTGGAGATCTTGGTTTGGCCACTCAGCTGAGATCTTAACCCTATAGCTGTGCCACTGGGGAGTCTTATTTGGGATCTGGAGAAAGAAGGAGAAACCAGCCCCCAGACTGACTGTGATCTCTGTGTGCTCTTAATGGAAATTGCACTTTACTGTGTGTGTGTACTTGTCACCCTCTCTGTGTGCATGTTCCCCACTGTTGCAAGTGGTGAGGATTGAGAGAGGGGCATCACACCTGCTAAGAGTGATTTTGTATAAAACTTTCTTCAGGCTACAAAATCTACTTGTATAAGGTAAGTGCTATTTTTCACAAATCCATTCTTTCCTACAAGGGATGCTTTTGACTGCTGTTTACCCTGCTACCTATAAAGGATATCAGTTTTTCTGTACTTTTAAATGTATTGGCCAAAGCGTATTGAGGGGGAGATTGCAATGATACAGCAATTAGTTGCCTGCAGAATTATTAAGCTGGATGAGAGACAAACCCATGAGCTCATATTCTTGAGTACCATTTGATAAAGCTTTATTGTTGTATGACTTGCGCATATGTCATTTGCCTAGATAAGTGCAACAGTAATAGTGTAACAGTCATGTATTCTTGGTCAGTGGCAATTCAGTGATAGTTTTCTAGGTGATATGCATTCAATAAACCTGAATATTTGACATTTGTTTAAAGAATGTGGAGACAGATATTAAACTGTCAGGCACAAATACACCATACTATGTGGCCTTAAGTGGATAGTTGTAACACTATTAGTATTTAAAAGGATCATGCAAGAAGAAGGATGATTCCACTTTTTTTCTATAGCAAGAGATCACAGGGTGCACAGAAAAATACAAATACATCTGCAAGGATCTAGACATCTTGCCATAAGCACAGACTCTCTGATGCTTAGGATGAGGTGGTACTACACGCTGTCTGTCTCCATAGCCGATGGCTCTTTAATATCTATGCAACCAGCAAGCCCTACAGTGACCATGCCTGGGATGAAACTGTCAACAAATAAATGCAGTGGGTGGAGGGGGGGCACAACCTGTACAAAATGGTGTGCTGCAGAGTCACAGATATGCTCTATGGTGTCACCCACAGAGTAGAAGCTATGGCACAGGAAAGTAGGGCAACATGTGGGAAGGCCACCAAGTGAACCACCACTCATGGAGTAAGACACATTCCTGGTCTCTCTTAAAGGTAAAGTCGGCTTCATTACAGGTAGCACACTTGTTTTTGGTGTTGGAAGATTAGAAGGCTGTGGGTTATATTCCAACCCCAGTTGCCTGGATTATTTTCCAATATTGAAAATGCAGTGCAGCATAAGGCCTCAGGCACAAGGTGGTAAGGGTTATGATCTGGCAGTCAGTTGGCAGTGCACTCATTTGATTTTTTTAGGACTGAAGGGCTTGTTTCGATTTTTGTGTTTTGTATAAGTTGTAGCAAGCTGCTTGTGACAAATGTAGCAAGTTGCTTGCTACAAATGTAGCAAGTAGCAAGCGGTTTGCAACTATTTTTCAAAGTCAAAGACATTTTTTAAATTTGTTTCTGAAGTTGAGGTACATTGAACCTGGCTTCTCCTTAAGATAAGACAGACAAGTACCACCACATCAGAGAATGAATAGATTTTTTTCCATCTTAACTTAGTGGCACTGCAATTTAGATGATCCAGCTACAGCTGTACATTAGGGATCTAACAAACATGACCACTGTACAAGGTATGGCCAGGTGTAATAGTTTTTATAATTATTTTATAGTTGTAAATATATCAGTTACGTGTGTAGATGTGATGCTGCATCATTCTTATACTGAATATTTATTACTTTAGTTTATTCATGGGTGATTCTTTACCTGGCACCATGGAACTGCCTAAGTCTGGTTTTAGAGGGTTTGTAATCTCTCATAATAATGGAAGTGTTGAATTAGCACAGTCGGGGGTACAATGCATGTGTTGAACAGGGAATGACACAGGGAATGTGGCCAACTGCATCCCCAGCTCAAAGCATCTACAGTCTGTATACCTGTGGAAACCCAAGTTATCCAGATATCAGAGAGAAATAAAAGGTTGATGGGAACACTACTGATCAGGGAAGTATGCTAGCCCCAGTTGAGATATGTCTGAATCTGCCCCTAGCACTCATAGGCAGAGAGGTGCAGATGGGACTTGTAATGGTGCCCACCGGAGACATGGTTACTGTATTCTCTCTGCAGTTGGTGTCTTAGTGGCTGCAACCAAACATATGTGAAGGGTCATTGTGGAGGTACAGGTTAATGCTACAACAGTCATAGCAGAGATAGTGAGGATAATCCATGTTGTGCATGTTCACCTATGGGAGTGTATGTCTAATGTGTGTGATTACCTAGATTGACTAAATCACACAATGTACCATGTAATGTGTTCTCTCTGGATTGACTGCTAGGGGTGAGGGACCATCCTCAGAGCTGGTCATCAGCTACAGCCACAGATGTTTGCCAACTTGGCCATGGATGACTGAGATCCCACTCCCACTTCTGTAGTGCTAGCTCTTCCATAGCTCTTCCATAGCAACATCTATTGTGGACATGTCTACTCCCATGAAAGGCTGTCCCCATGGTCATGGGCGTCATCATGCTGGCACATCTCCAGGCAGATGTTGCTCAAGGTCATGCAACACACCAGCATCTAACCAAAGTTGTGGTACATTTGGTGTAGGGCCGGCACTCACTGGGGTGTCCTTGGGATGCCTTCTCTATCATGCATGTCATGTGCCTGTTCAATCTTATGAGCCCCAGTGTTGCACAAATTGCTGAGGCTGTCTCCCTACAGACCTAGAGTCACATCACCACAGCAACTCTGTACATCTCACACCTCCATTGACCCTTTTCCATCTTGGCAGTATACACCCATACCAGTACAGGCACTTAACATAAAAGCACTTTTTTTTTGCATACTCCTCCACACTCACTCAGTTATTTGTGAAAGGCATGCACTCCTGTACACCCTTCACCACCTGTGTAAATGATGAAAACAGTACCGTGCTGTTTGTACATTATTACACTGTTTGCCTGTGTCTAATACACTGTGTGGTCAACCTATGCGTGGGTAAGTACAACCTGGTGTTGAGTTTGCATGTATCATTTTTACTGCAGTATATCTGCTTAACTCTTGTAAAGTTGCAGTGTCTGCTGCTTCTTCATTAGTTTCATTGCATCCTGTATCCACCTCTCTCAGGCATGGTCATCCCATGTTGTTGGCTCCTTCTCTGACTCCCTATCTGACTCAGCCTCTGCTGCTGGTTGTGCTGGGAACTGCTTGACCTACACAGGCTTCACAGTGCTGCAACTGCTTCCTAAGTATAATATTGTGTAATGTCACATATACAAACACTATTTTTGCACAAGTGACAGGGTCATAACTACAGGGCACGATTGGACGAACCTATATAGTGAAAGCATGCCATCAGCAGCTTAAAAGCAAACACACTCAACAATGTTTCTGTTCTGTGATAGTGCATAATTTTACTCATGGTCTGTTCGATTCTGTAGATTTCTTTTGGGTGTCATGAGCCAATGTCCCAGCACATATATGACATCACCAACAATATGCCTCTTTGTCACAGGTGTGACATATCTGAGAGTCATGATAACTGCCTGTGTGTCCTGCATACACATTATAGATGATACCCTGAGCATAACATACCACCTGGCAGTTGATAGAGTGATACCCTTTGTAGTTCATATACCTTCTTCCCGGTTCACCTTTATTTCAATGTGGATTCACTGTGAAAGTAGGAGACTCCAAATCCAACTTCAGACCAGTGACAAGTGGAGTACCACAGGGTTCAGCCCTGAGCCCTCTCCTGTTTGGTATCTACTACCCTGAAGTACAGGCTAACACAGAAGGTCTTTGGCTAATGAAGTTCACAGATGACTGCAAACTAGGAGCCATAATCGAAACTCCTAACGATGTGGACATCCTACAAAAGGGCCTCACTGAGACAGATGCCTGGTGTCAAAGCCATGGCCTCAAGCTCAATGCCAAAAAGTGTATTGTCATCCCCTTTGGTAAAAACTCTGGACCCATGAACAACAACATAGGCAGTAGTATACTTAACACCAAAAGTGTGATAAGAGACCTTGGGACATAGGTGGACAGTAGTGTCTCCTTTGATAATCACATCGCCACAGTAGTCAGGAAATCCTTCTACGTGGCACACCTCATCACAAAAGGTTTCTCATCCAGAAAAAAAGAGGTCATTGTCCCCCTCTACTCATCACTCACTAGACCCATTATAGAGTGCAACACCCCTTTTGGTATGTACCTCACAAGACATCTACAACAACTGGAAAGTCCTCAGAAATACCTCACAAAGAAGATTACTGGCCTCAAACAGATGCCCTACGCAGACCGTCTAAAAAAACTCCAGCTTTACTCCGTCGCATATCGCCTACTCAGAGGTGATCTCTGCCTAACATACAAAGCTATGTCAAATGCAGAGCTGTTGGACATGCTCCACTTAAAGAAATCCCAATCCCTCCAAGCTACATGTTCTAGGGACCTAAACCTTGTCACCACAATAAACAGAACATGCCGGAGGGATAGATTCCTGTCCCAGAGATTTCCCATACTCTGGAATAAACTACCTATCTATATCAAACAAAGCTCCTCATTAGCACTCTTCAAGAAAAATCTTGATGATTGGATGGGAAATAGGAAATTCACCCCGGGGATCACCTCTATGGCTCTGCTCGACAGTGGCACAGAAAAATAATTTTCTTGGGTGGCAAAAGCCAGGGTACCTTTTTGGCTGGGCTTGTAAAGGCCCCAGGGCTGATAGCCTAGTACCTACCTATGAACCTATGAACCAACAGTCTGTGGTACCCAGTACCTCAGGGAAATGGAATATATCATAGCACTGTGCTGGCTGTCTATTCTGGGGTACATGGGAACCGTGTATGGTCCTCCACATACTGAAGAATGGCACAGAGGAACTAAAGGAGTATCCTCAAGACAGATGCCTGAGATACTCCCACTGTCTCCCCAGTAGGTCACTGAATGGTCCCTGTAGCTAATATATGTAAAGCCACACATGCCTTAGTATCTACTGAAAAATGTACTGCATGACTCTTGTGGGGCTGCAGACAAGGCCAACACATTTCCATGATCTGTTGAATAGTGACTCTGTCAACACAGTACTGGTCCACAATGCTGTTATGGTGAGGGACATGGAATGTTAAGCATGATTAGGTGAACCCCATCCACAGGGGGCAATATTGCTCACCATTGGGCATCACTCCTGTAACAAAAGCCTCCTGCAGATACACATTTACTTTGACTGCAGCAACCCCTAACATTACTCTGCAATGAACTTAGTCTGAGCATGAGCAAATGGCCAAGTTCAACTATATAATGGGCACAGAACCATTCTGCTGCATTTAAACATTTTTGAATCACACCACCACTTTATTTAGTCTTCTTATCACAGACGGCACCTCATTAATCCAGCCATGTTGTGTAGCTGGGTTTTCTGAATCACACATACCCTAAGTGTGGCCATTCATCATGCAAATTCACTTAGGGGAATGTAGCAATGTTTTCTGAATCTGAATTATAGTGTGGGATGATAGCAAAGGCTTCTGATAAGTCCAGATAGGCCACCATGGCCCCAAGACCAGAGTCCATTGCATCACAAATATGCTCATGGAAATACACTAAAAGTAAAAATGGAGCTCTTGCATCATTTCATAGCTTCAATCTATTCCATTTTACAGTCATACAATAATTGCTATATAGTGTTGGGAGGTGACTGGAACTCTTATCAAGATCCTAAATTAGACAAGTTGGGTGCTTCTTCAGCGTTCAATAAACAGGCAATGGTAGCATTGAAAGAATTGAAAATGGATTTCAAACTCTATGACCCTTTTAAACACATACACTCACAAGGGAAAGCAGAGAATTTTACTTATTATTCAACCTGCCATAAAATGTGGTCGAGAATTGACTTTTTCTTAATTTCAGAGGTGTTGATCTCAGCTGACCCTAGTGTTTCTAATAAAGTCAGACAACTCTCAGACCATTCAAAGATAACTTTAACCTTAAACAGTAGTAATATGGATACTAAGAGGCTTCAAGGGTATAATTGGTCCTTGAACCCATATTTACTAACCAAGGAAGATATATTAATGGAAGTCAAGGAGATACTTAAACAGTCATTAAATAATATTTCCCAAAATAGACACCCAATAGATATAGAATGGGCTACAACTAAAACGCAGCTAAGAGGACTAGTTATACAAAAAGCTACATATTATAAAAAATTACAAAAGAAGACTCAATTGGATTTAGAAACTAAAATTCAATTACTGGACCAAGATTTGATGAGGAACTATAATGAACAGACAGAAACTGAGCTATTAAGATGTCAAAAAGAACTATTTTTACTTCATAATAGAAATTTGTCACTTTATGAACAAAGAAATTTAGTTAAATATGCAAATCATATTCAAACCCCCTCGAAAGCATTAGCTCGTATTATTAACCAGATGAAATCAACACGATTAATTACTGAAATACACTATAACAATACTACAAGGCGGATATTATGAAGACCTTTGAAAAAATTTTTAATCAGATTTATGGTGAGAAGCAGACACTCTTGCAAGATAAAGACAGAAAAGATTTTTTACAGAGAATCACTTTCCCTAATATTGACAAGGAATTTCATAGAGATTTAATCAAACCGATTACAGTTGAGGAGGTGTCCGAAACAATCAAGAAACTGAAGCCTCACAAAGCCCCAGGCCCAGATGGTTTGACCTCGGAATTCTACAAATCTTTTAGTGAGATTTTGAGCAGTGTATTGTCATAGACTTTTAATTATATCACTCTAAATAGAATTAATGATCCTCATTTTAATGCCTCAAGGACAGTTCTGATATTAAAAGAGAAAGGTGATTCCAAAATCCTGATAATTACAGGCCTATATCACTTTTGAATATGGACATGAAAATCATGACATCCATTCTGGCGAGTAGGCTGAAAAAGGTAATAAACCCAATAATATCAGAGGAACAGGCAGGGTTTATGGATGGGAGGCAGACCACGGATAATACCTTAACGCTCCATACCTTAATCTCTTATGCGAAATATAAAAACCTGAATTTGTATGAACTAATTATTGATGCTCAGAAAGCATTTGATAGGGTTAATTTGGATTATTTATTTGATACATTACCTTATTTTAATATACCGCAGGAGTTTATCTCAATGTTAAGGATACTATATAGAAATGCATACACAAATTTATTTATAAATCACGAATGCTCGAATAGGATAAAAATCATAAATGGTACCCGACAAGGCTGCCCATTATCTCCCATCTTATTTAATCTTTACTTGGAGCCTTTATTTTTACACCTTAAGCAAAATGTTTTTTATAATTCTCCTGTACTGTATGGAATAAAGGTTAGGATGGCTGCCTATGCAGATGATTTAAACATATATTGTACCACACCTGTTTCCGATACTGAAAAAATATTAGCTGCAATAGAAATCTTTGAGAGAATTTCCAATTACAAGCTAAATTTAAAAAAAAATCTAAAATATTCCCATTAAAGACACCCACACCTTTTTCAATGCTACCATTAATAGGACAAGTATTGACGGAAGAAAAGATAAAATATCTGGGAATTGTCTTCTCAACTGAAAATAGAGATTATTTTATTAACAATGTAAAGTCAACTACAGATCAAATAACACTGGATCTTGAAAGATGGAGTAGATTGAAGTTACCGATGATGGCAAGAGCAGCTATCATAAGAATGAATGTTCTTCCTAGAATGTTATATATTTTTAGAGCTGCACAACTCAGAATTACCAAAACATTCTTTAAACAGCTTCATATAAGATTGGGAAGATTTCTTTGGGAACCTAGGAAGACGAGAATTTCATATGAAAAATTGATGGCTCCAAAAAATAAGGGGGGGGGGGGTGGAATTAAGGATTTTGAAATGTACTATTTAGTGATTCAGGCCAATAGGATTTTAAAGACGTCTTACTTCGATAGTGATAATAGAAAATAGACACCCAAATGGGTGCTCTTAACGTACAAGCATATAAATGAAGTGGGAGTCAATGCTAAAGCATTACCCTTTTTAAATAATTGGACAATGAGTAAATATAAGCTAATGGAGCACATCAAAAGTTATGTAACAGCAATTCAAACTCTTTTCGCTTCCTTAAATTTACTAAAATATATGATGGTTTTCCAACCATTTCATAGGAACCCAAATTTAACAATTGGTGATCAATTGATTGATCTAAAGAAATTCCCTTTAATCATGGAGTTAACTGTACTCGATTTATATCCTTTTCTAGGAGTACCAGTACAGGATATTTTAAAAGAAATAGAACTCCCTATTTCCTATTTAATTATAGTAAGACAGCTAAAAGACTTGGTTATAAACTATTTTAACAACTTTGAAATGAAAGGGGAAGATTTAATCATTTCTCGTAATCTATGGGAAGCGCTGTTGCAGGATAGAAAATATATAACCACAGCATATAAATTGATAAAAGAGAGGAAGTATAATAATTATATTCTTTTATCGAATTACTGGAGAGAGAAATTGATATTCCCAGACGACAATAAGATATTGGAGGCATTTAAATTAACATTAAAGCCCGTATCCCGTCAGAAATTGGTATTTACGCAGCTGATGATATTTAACAATGCATACTATACTCGTCTCACTTTGCACAAATTTGATGCGAAGAATTCACCCATATGCCCACATTGCTTTGATCAGACAGCAGATTTGCTTCACATGTTCTGGAGTTGTAAGTGCATTTATAAATTGTGGAATTCATTAAAATTGCAGTTACAAAAAATGGGTTACCAAAATTCAACACTCTCTTGGGAGTTTATGATTCTTCATATTCCCCCGGAGAATCTAAATAAATCAAAACTATTGTAATTATGAATATTTGCCTATTAATGAAATTATATATAGCCACAAATTGGTTGAACCCAGCCCAGACATCGTGGGAAAATTTCAGATTGTTGGCAATAAAACACATCTTAGCGCATAAACTGTTAATTAGTGATCACAAGAAAAATATCAACAACATAAAAATCTGGGAGCAAATTTTTAATATTATTTTGGCTTAAGAGGTTACTATCCACTTTTTCTCGGGAACCAGAATATAGTCTAAATCAACCTTAGATTAGATAGAAAATGTACAGAAAAGACAGATTGTTGGCTTGGATTTGTTAATGTTGAATTTTTTTTTTTTTTTTTATTATTTTCCTTTTGATTGTTAGTGCTGTACCTTTGATCAATACATGAGGTTGATATATATGTGAAATTAACCAATGGAAGCATTTTGTATATATTGTATATAATGTGTGAATTTGTAATATGGTTGTGAAAAATAATAAAAAATGATTATTGAAAAAAAAAAAATGGAGCTCTTCTTTGTGAATCCATTCTGACAAAATGTCCAATACTGGTTCAGCTTTACTTTTGCCAAAATAATATCTGCAAGACATTTTTAGACATTTGCCAACTAATGAGGTTAAACTAATAGTTATGTAATGACTCGCCTTATCAAAAACATAACTATTGTGTATTGACATCCCATTGACCATTTTCCAGCTCCTGGGAACCACATCCCACCCCCACCTGAAATAAAAAAGACCACAGTAAAGAACTTCTCAAAAGCCGACTTCACACTTCTAAAGACTAGTGTGGTCTCCTTTAAGGCCCCCGAGCCGGCAGAAAACAGTACTCAAGCCGCTGAATCACTTACAAACACCTTCTACCAGCACCTGCAGGACTGCATGGATAAGGCATTCCCAAACAAAACAAAGACTCTTAGTACCAAAGGCAAGCGTCCAGTCTGGTGGACCCCAGCCATAAACAAACTCTACAATAAAAGGAGGAAGCTACTACAAGATAGAGCAAAATCCTTAAAAGGTAAGACATCCTTGATCACTATAAGTAAAAAACTAAGAGCTCTCATAAAATCATCCAAAGCAAATTTCGAGAGAAAAATAGCTAAAGACTCAAAAGACAATCATAAGGCCTTCTTTAGCTATGTTAGAAACCTAGGAGGAAACTCCCAGATATGCTCAGAACTAGTTCAAAATGATGTGAAGATTACTGATCCTACAGACATTGCCAACATACTGGCTGACAGGTTCAGTGCAAACTTCTCCCCAAAAGGAGAGATATCTATACCAAACGATTGCAGCCCCCAAACATCTCCAGCGCCCAAGTGAGAACTGCTCTCTCCAAAGCAAAAACACAGCATCCATGGGACCTGATGGTGTCCCCGGCTGTGTGCTCCACGAACTCAATGAGGAATTAAACCCACAGCTAGGACAGCTGTTTAATCAAAGTCTTACCTCTGGATACGCACTCCAGGAGTGGCGCACTGCAACTGTGGTCCCACTTCACAAAGGCGGTGCCTCCACCGACCCTGGAAATTACCGCCCATTAGCTTGACAAGCCTTATCTGCAAAGCCATGGAGAGGATCATAATGGACCTCATAAATAAAGACATAGGGAATTTGCAGAATTTGGATCCAACCCAGTTTGGCTTTGTCAAAGGCAGATCATGCCTTTTAAACTTGGTTGACTTCTTCGAAACAGTCCCCAAAGCCATTGGCGAGCCAAAGGCAGTCCATACAGCCTACCTCGATCTGGCTAAGGCCTTCGATACAATACCCCACTCGGGTATCATTGAAAAACTCATCAGCTTAAATGTTAACCCATACATCACAAGATGGGTTGCAAACTGGCTGAGTGACAGAACCCACAGGGTCAGAGTTGCTGGCGCCATGTCAGACTCAAAGCCTGTCACAAGTGGTGTCCCACAGGCTCAGTCCTGGGCCCACTCTTGTTTGGCATCTACTTTTCCGAAGTACAAGCAAACACAGGAGGGTTATGGCTGACAAAGTTTGCAGATGACTGCAAACTGGGCGCCATAGTAGAAAACACATCTGACACAGATATCCTTCAGAAGGGTCTCACAGAAACGGATAACTGGTGCCAGAGCCATGGCCTGAAGTTAAATGCCAAAAAATGCATAGTCATACCCTTTGGGAAAAACAAGGTTACCCCTAGCTACCAAATAGGTGGCAATCCGCTGAGCACAGAAGAAGTTATCAGGGACCTGGGGACCCAGGTTGATAGTAGTCTGTCATTCGACACCCATGTAGCTAAAGTAGTTAGGAAGACCTTCTACATTGCCCACCTTATCATGAAGGGATTCTCATCTAGATCAAGGGAGGTCATAGTCTCCCTTTACTCATCACTCATCAGACCAATGATTGAGTACAATGCCCCATTCGGGATGTATCTGACCCGACACTTGCAGCAGCTGGAGAGGCCACAAAGTTCCTCACCAAAAGGATAAAGGGTCTCAAAATCTGTCCTATGCTGCCCGACTGAAAGAACTCCAGCTCTATTCAGTCGCCACCGCTTGCTCAGAGGTGACCTTTGCCTAACATACAAGGCCATGTCAAACCCAGATTTGATGAATATGCTTCACCTCAAAAATCTAGATCCATCAGAGCCACAAGGCGGGAGACTTAAACCTCGACACGGCTATTAATAGGACGTGCTGGAGGGATAGATTCATCACCCAAAGACTCCCTATGCTGTGGAACAAAATCCCGGTACATGTGAGGCAGAGCACCTCGCTGGCCTTGTTCAAGAGAAATCTTGACCAATGGATGGGAGATCGCAGATATACCCCAGGGATTACCTCAGTGTCACTGCTCGACAGAGGCACAGCAAAATAATGGGTATAGTTCCCCATACTAAAGGGGTGGCGTAAGCCACAAAACGATGGGCTAGGCTTGTAAATGCCCTCGGGCAGATAGCCTAGTATGAACCTATGAACCTATGAACATCCAAAATTAATAACAGATTAAACAAAATAATAAAATTATTAAGCTTGTCCTTAGATGATGTAGTTCAAAAGTAGCCTGGAATGTTATCTTGTCCAAGATTATTATCAGCTTTAATCTTAGTCATAGATTTATTTACTAAATCTGATGTAAATACTAGACAAGAAGCAGCCTCATTAACTTTAACTAAGGCAACCTGAGAGTAATGCTCCACCTGTTTACTAATAGATACTAAATATCTCCTCAATATTGTTTTCTCTTCCATGCAGTCACCATCTTCCTTTACAGTGCAGGTATGTGTCATATGTTATTACATTTTTATTTAGTCTATAACTGTGTAGAACAATGAAAAGAACTTGGTTGTGTGTTCCACTTGTATCAATTTCATTCAGATCGGTTAAGCTTTACGCATGTTGAGCTTGCACCCTTTGACAAGTATGTGATGTCAGTTGCTGGTGGTTTGATATATGTAACACTATTTTGATGTACTGGTTAATCTCATGAATATTTACTAAGCGATGGACTGTGGTAGTGAGGTTCGGAACTTTGAATGTTGGCAGTATGACTGGTATAGGGAGACAGCTAGTTGATATGATGGACAGAAGGAAGGTTGGTATATTGTGTGTGCAAGAGACCAGATGGAAGGGGAGCATGTTTAAGTGTATCGGAGGCGGGTTCAAATTTTTTATCATGGTGTGGATGGGAAGAGAAATGGCATAGGGGTTATCCTGAAGGAACAGTATGCTAAGAGTGTTTTGGAGGTGAAAAGAGTGTCGGATAGAGTGATGTTTATGAAGCTGGAAATTGATGGTGTAATGATGAATGTTGTTAGTGCATATGCTCCACAAGTTGGGTGTGCAATGGATGAGAAAGAAAAATTTTGGAGTGAGTTGGATGAAGTAGCGATGACTGTACCCAAGGGTGAGAGAGTGGTGATTGGAGCAGATTTCAATGGGCATGCTGGTGAAGGGAACAGAGGGGATGAGGAAGTGATGGGTAGGTATGGTGTTAAGCAAAGGAATGCAGAAGGTCAGATGGTAGAGGATTTTGCGAAAAGGATGGACATGGCTGTGGTGAATACATATTTTAACAAGAGGGAGGAGCATAGGGTGACATGCAAGAGGGGAGGAAGATGCACACAGGTGGATTATATCTTATGTAGAAGCGCCAGTCTGAAGGAGATTGGAGACTGTAAAGTGATGGCAGGAGAAAGTGTAGTTAAGCAGCATAGGATGGTGGCTTGTAGGATGACATTGGTGATCAAGAAGAGGAGGAGGAGTGTGAGGGCAGCACCAAGGATCAAATGGTGGAAATTGAAAAAGGGTAATTGTGTGGTGGAGTTCAGGGAAGAGTTAAGACAGGCACTGGGTGGCAGTGAAGAGTCACCAAATAGCTGGGTAACTATGGCAGAGCTAGTAAGGGATTTGGCTAGAAAGGTGCTTGGTGTGACATCTGGAAAGAGAGGGAGGACAAGGAGACCTGGTGGTGGAATGAGGAAGTACAGGAAAGTATACAGAGAAAGAGGTTGGCGAAGAAGAAGTGGGATTGTCAGACAGTTGAAGAAAGTAAACAGGAGTATAAGGAGATGAGGTGCATGGCAAAGAGAGAGGTGTCGAAGGCTAAGGATAAAGCGTATGAAGAGTTGTATGAAAGGTTGGACACTAAGGAGGGAGAAAAGGACCTGTACCGATTGGCTAGACAGAGGGACCGAGCTAGTAAATATGTGCAGCAGGCAAGGGTGATAAAGGATAATGAGGGAAATGTACTCACAAACAAGGAGAGTGTGTTGAGAAGATGGAAATAGTACTTTGAGGGGCTGATGAATGAGGAGAATGAGAGGGAGCGAAGGTTGGATGATGTGAGGATAGTGAATCATGAAGTGCAGTGAATTAACAAGGAGGAAGTAAAGATAGCTATAAAGAGGATGAAGAATGGAAAGGCTGTTGTCCAGATGACATACCTGTGGAAGCATGGAGGTGTTTAGGTGAAATGGCAGTGGAGTTTTAACTAGATTGTTTAATGAAATCTTGGAAAGTGAGAGGATGCCTGAGGAATGGAGAAAAGTGTTTTGGTACCGATTTTTAAGAATAAGGGTGATGTGCAGAGCTGTAGTAACTACAGAGGGATTAAATTAATCAGTCACAGCATGAAGTTATGGAAAAGAGTAGTGGAAGCTAGGTTAAGAAGGGACATGATGATTAGTGATCAGCAGTATGATTTCATGCCAGGAAAGAGCACTACAGATGCAATGTTTGCTCTGAGAGTGTTGATGGTGAAGTTCAGAGGTCAGAAGGAGTTGCATTGTGTCTTTGCAAACTTAGAGAAAGCATATGATAGGGCGCCTAGAGAGGAGTTGTGGTATTGTATGAGGAAGTCGGGAGTGTCAGAGAAGTATGTAAAAGTGGTACAGGATATGTACGAGGGTAGTGTGACAGCGGTGAGGTCTGCGGTGGGAGTGACGGATGCGTTTAAGGTGGATGTGGGATTACATCAAGGATTGGCTCTGAACCATTTCTTATTTGCAATGGTGATGGACAGGTTGACAGACAAGATCAGACAGGATTCCCCATGGACTATGATGTTTGCAGATGACATTGTGATCTGTAGTGAGAGTAGGGAACAGGTGGAGGAGACCCTGCAGAGGTGGAGATATGCTCTAGAGAGAAGAGGAATGAAGGTAAGCAGGACTAAGACAGAATATATGTGTGTGAATGAGAAGGAGGATAGAGGAATGGTGAGGATGCAGGGAGTAGAGGTGGCGAAGGTGGTTGAGTTTAAATACTTGGGATCAATAGTTCAGAGTAATGGTGAGTGTGGAAGAGAGGTAAGGAAGAGAGTACAGGCATGATGGAGAGGGTGGAGAAGAGTGTCAGGAGTGATTTGTGACAGACGACTACCAGTAAGAGTGAAAGGGAAGGTCTACAAGAGGGTAGTGAGACCAGCTATGTTATATGGATTGGAGACAGTGGCACTGACAAAAAGGCAGAAGTCAGAGCTGGACATGGCAGAGTTAAAGATGTTAAGATTTGCAATGGGTGTGACGAGGGTGGACAGGATTAGGAATAAGTATATTAGAGGGTCAACCTAGGTTGGAAGGTTTGGAGACAAAGCCAGAGAGGCAAGATTACGATGGTTTGGACATGTGCTGAGGAGGAATGCAGAGTATATTGGGAAATAGATGCTAAGGATGAAGCTGCCAGGTAACAGGAAAAGAGGAAGGCCTAAGATAAGGTTTATGGTTATGGTGACAGAGGACATGCAGATGATTGGTGTGACAGAGCAAGATGCAAAGGACAGGATGAAAAGGAAACGGATGATCTGCTGTGGCGACCTCTAATGGGAGGAGCTGAAAGAAGAAGAAGATGGTTTTATATTGTGCTTATCATTGTAATGCTATGTTATGATAACTTGCTCCATACAGCTCTATATATATATATATATATATATATATATATATATATATATATATATATATATATATATACACTGTATTACTGTATTTTTCTATCAGTATACATCCTGCTAACCTACACTGAACTTACATTCATAAACTTTTGTATCATCTGTCTACTCCTATACTATCTAAATATTCTTTTCTCTGACTCACTGTGGCCCTTCCTCCATCTCTTTTTATAATATGTATTCATTTTATTGCCTCAATATAATATGACAGTTTAGTAGAGTTTTTCTCTTTTCTTTCCTTTCAGATCTTGTGGTCACTACACCTGACCATAATGCTGCAGAAGCTCTGCCAAAAGCCCCAAATCCAAAATGTTTTCACTGAGAATTTTGTCATTGTACAATGTAAGTAAATTTAAATTGAGGTTAATACACAGCAGGGTTCTTCAAATAGTCAAATACATGCTGCTCTGTGGTGGAAATTAGCTTTAATATCCCCCCAATACAGTAGCCCTTGCACTGTAAGGACTACTTACTCAGTTGTCGACTATTTCTTCTCTTGACCAGTAGATTACATTGTAAATGCCAGTTACTTAAGTCTCTCAAGCTGCCATGTTTCTGTATTCAGGAAATGAAAGAAAACCTGTTCTACTTTGTACCTCTATTAATTGCTTTTGTGCTGACTATACACTAAATACTCTCTGTTACAATCTGACCTGAGGGTGGAAGCCTGCTACACTAAACTTCACTTCACTCCCCTACCCCCAATTCCTATCCACCCCTCTTACTCTATTATACTTCCCACATACACATTTAACTTTTGGCTCTTATTCCCTAACCCTCACCAAACAGCCTTACTACCATTAAACAAACATTCCTGATTCTTTTTACTTAATTCCCAACTTCCATTTAAACTTTTACCACCATTCCCAACCACCTTTCTCCCTCCCACACTGCTCTATACTATATTCATTCATAGTTACATCCCTCTCTAACAGTGTCTATCTAGTCTACATTGTATCTTCTACTTTTCCCAAATAAGCCCTTGCTTTTTCCAATTTTTAATTATCCTCATACTCTAGCCTTTTAAGCCCCTCTCTTCTTTACATTCCAGACAAGATAGCAGGACAACTTAACTCTGTTATTTCATAGAAAATACTTCTTTTCTACAAACTGTCTATCAGCTTTCAGACTCTAGTACACTAAATATCCCACTGCCCTGCAATGTTTTTTTTCTTGATCCCTACTTCCCCACTACCTGCCAAAAATAATATACAGCTCTGCTTATATAACCATTCTATTCCTCCACTTATCCTCTATTCTTCTTCTCCTACTGGGCCATCTTTCATCCTACCATGACTCTATAATGGCTCTCAACATCTCTCCAACTCTGTCTCAACCACCTCTTCATACTTCTCCCCTACAATCTCTACACATCACAGCAATCCTATTTAATGACGTCCCTCACCTTTACTCCAAATATAGACTGATTAACTCCATTTCAGCTCAAACCAAAACAAATTAAGTGGAATAATACTCTCAAAAAATAAATATTAATAATTCCCCAATATACTAAAATCCTTCTAGGAGGAGACATTCACTGTAATCCTGAGTCCACATATCACAATGAACATCAAGACAATTCTCTTCCACAGATTACTCTAACCCTACAATGTTTAACTCTCAACCACGGTAAGCTACCTTTTTTTTCTGCCATAAATGTTAGAAGCATAAGAAATAAAGTAGTCAAAGTAAATATTTGGATTACCCAGCATAATACTGATATTCTTACTGTATTCGAAACTTGGCTTAAACCTAGCATAAATGACTCCAAAATGACACCTCCTGGATATTATCCGTAATGAACATATAAGAAGGAAAGGTGGTGGTATTGCTACCACATTTCTCCTTACAACAAACCAATATCAAAATTTAATTCAGTAGGGCATCTTATTACTCTCCTAAAATTAAACAATTATAAATAAATATGTATTTCTGTCCTTTACATCCCTCCTGGAGCTAATACAGCTATACTGTAAGATACCCATAACAATTTCACAAGAAAAAAAATATTATTAGGAAATGTGAATATCAATTAGTCATAAACTCTAACTCTCCTACATCTGACATGAACTTATTTAGTTTCACACAACTAATTAATAACCCCACACAATATAGCAAGACATCAACTTCCTTTTTAGACAGAATTCTAGTATCAAACCCTAACAAATACATCACCACAGATACAATGTCTGAGTATCTCAGTGATTATCTTCCAAGCTATACAACCAGACATCTCACACATTCACTTAAACAGCATGCTTACAAAACAACACGCAACCTTTCAAAGTTTTACCCAGAAAGGTTTATTACTATCCTATCATCTATTAACTGTAACTTCTTAAAAATCGTCACCTTAAATGATGTTGTAAATGAATTCAACACAGCATTCCAGAATATCCTAAATAGCCTTACACCTCTGGAAGGGAGAGACTGAAACAAGTAATGCAATTTGGATATCCAAAAAGAGTAAAATGCAAAATAGGGAAAAAAAGCATGCAAAGAATGACAAAAATATAGAACAGTACAATATTTAGAAATTTTCAGAATGCTTCTCAATCACACTGAAAAGCAAATAAATGAAGACCAAAAAATATATATTATAATAACCTTCAGAATAACAGTAAACACAACCCTAAAAAAATTGGACAGCCAATAAAGAAATCTTGCATCCCATCTAAAAATGCAACCCTAACCCCTCTTTCAATAATGCAGTTTGAAACCACAGTACAATTTAACTCTTATTCCATAGATAATATAGCATCTCTAACCAAGGATTCCCCAACACTGAATCCTAACCCTGTCCAACAACCATCTATCACTGCATCCACTTTCACCTTCAAACTTGTGCCCACATCCTATATTAAATTAATCTTAAACAAACTCAAACCAAAACCATGCTCTACTTCAGCTGATGACCTTCCAAATGAGTACCTTAAAATAGCAGATGATTGCATAGCCTGTCCGGTCTTAATCCTTATAACTAGGTCAGTCCAGGAATCCCATGTTCCTTCTCTTTAGAAGAAGTCACACATTATCCCTCTGCACAAAAGAAAAAAAAATCAACAGACATTACTAACTTTTGACCTATGGCAATCTCATCCCCTTCTCCAAAATACCTTTGCTAAACTATTGCCTGCAGGAAGAACTCTTATCTCCTACACAATATGGCTTCCATCCTAGATATAGTCAATAAAGCAACAGCAAACTAGTCTCTTCCTTATTTCTAGACATGTCCACAACTTTTGATACACTTTGTCACAGCAAACTTCTACTTCAAAAGCCCTTATTAGGTCTCTCTCAGCCCACACTTCTATGATTCAAAAGCCACCTGTCCAATAGTATCAGTCAATAAAATGGCACTCCACCACAAGGCTCTATCCTTCATCTCCCCCTCTTTAACATTCTCAACAACACCCTCCACAAGTCCACACAACAGGCCTGCCTAATACAGCATGCAGATGACTCCACACTTATTTGCACATCTGACATGGCACACCTCAAAAAAATTAATTCATGCTCAACCCTAGAAAAACAAACTACTAGTTTTTTTTTTTTAATCCAGCTCATGAAAAAAATTTAAATTCTCTGTCTTGATAATACAACCATTAAAGTCACTTCTCATAGAAAAATTATTAGAGATGATAGTGGATGATAATCTTAAATTTGACCTGCATATACAGAAGTGCATCAGAAAAATGCTTCAAAAACTAGGGAAGCTTTACAGAGCCAAAACCTTTCTCCCCAATGCAACTAAAACTGCACTTGCCACTACTTATCTCCTCCCACACTTCTTTATGGCACTCCCATCATGACTAGCCTTCAGGCATCACAAAAATCAAAATGTGAACAATGCTAAAGTTGCCAAATTTGTGGCAAATTCCCCTTTCAGAACCCCCCACTGTATATGACTAAAAAGCCTAAACTGGTTAGGACAACCCCATCAACTGACATATAAATAGCTTGCCTACAAACCTATCAAATCTGCTGGGCATTGTCTGTACTTGTACCATTTTGCCAAGGCCTGAAACCTTACCTGTATCCATTAGGTCAATATCCTCCCTCCCATCCTTCAAAACCATTCTGAAAGACTTCCTAGCCAAAAGCTGGCTCTGTTCTTGCTCAACACTAGGATACACTACATCCCTAAATATGAACTAATGCCTATTCACACTTTACATCTCCTTACTCTCCCTTGTTCACTCACTGCCTTACTTCTATCAATTTCTCTAGCCCAGCTTTCCCTCTAAATGTACCATAAGACTGCTTTTGTCTCACTTCACATTGCAATTCCTGTTTGTATTATACTAACTCATCTTTAGTTTCTCTATAAAATGGCTAACATTTCTCTAAATATTAAATCATTGTCATATAACTTGTATCTATTTTAACCAGAATTTTCATATTATATCTAATTTGTTATAATTATTTAAACTGTAGATGTCTTTTTTTATTTTTTAAAGATTGTACAGTTATTGTTCTTAAAATGTCTTGCAATACTTTGAAGCTTTTCACTGGGCACCGCAATGGTGCAGCAGTTAGTGTTGTCGTCTCACAGCAAGAGGTTCTTCAGTTTGATTCTCAGCTAGGGCGCCTTCTGTGTGGAGTCTGCATGTCCACCTTGCATTTGTGTGGGTTTTTTCCGGGTACTCCAGTTTCCTTCCACATTCCAACCACATGCATCTGGAGCATTTCTCCCCGGGCCTCCGCTGAAAATGGGCTATGTCCCAATAGGACTTTCCCAATAAACAAATGTTAAATAGATAAAATTTCTCCCCAGGCCCCCACCTAATCTGACTTTTCCAGTAATCACATGCCAATGAAATAAATAAATAAATAAAATGAGTATATTTCATACTGTAATAGTTGTCTATTTTATATGAATGCAATCTAATCAGCAAATGAATATTTAATTGAAAATGAATAAGCTAAACAAAGTCCTTTTCTAAGAGCAAATCATAAAATTCTCCTTCAAGAGCAACACTGTATATGCCTTCATGTCAATTTATTTAATGAAAGTTAAAATCACCTAGAATAGTTACATTTTCATAGTCTATAAGCATTTCATGTTCATTTGATTTGGTGTATTGATTCTAGGTCTTTTATAAAAGTTAGTAGTTAACCAGTAAGTTCCATCAGAATAAGTACTAAATAGAGATTCAACAAGAAAGGTCTAGATGATAAGATATTATAAATAAAACAAAGAATGAAGCATTGGGTATGCTGACCATTGTCAATTTAGTTCAGTCCCATGCTAGTACATATTGGATCCATAAAGGCAAATCATCTTGTCTTTCAAAACTATACTGCTGTATTTATGTTCATTACTGCTGAAACCAGAACTGTAGCTGGGTCATCTGCTGGCCTCTGCAGTTCCCCCAAAGTGGTAACCCCTCAACTCAAAGTTGAGGAGCAATATAAAAAAGGGGTCTTCTCAATGCTAAGACAAAACATGCACTCCAGTCACTCCAGTACCTATAGAAAGCTGTTTAGTAAGACTCGTAACTTCATAAATTAGTGCTGGTTCTGCACTCCTACAACATTGGCACCTGCCAAACATGGCTCCTAACAGCTTTCACATAGGACAACTTCCCCCTTCAGCTGGTTCTCATTATATCTCTGGTTGAAGCACAGAATAAACAAGAGCTTTCTATCAGCTCTACAGGGTAATGTAGGGAAAAAAATGAGTCTCATAGTTCAGTAATTCAAAACAATGTTTGATATCTGCAAACATGACTGTGTAAAAGTAGAATGTTTATGACATATGCCAATTAGTTTATTTTCAAATGTAGAAAAGATTATAGAAAATGGTAATACTGACAGTCTTCTTAGGCCTAGTTCAATATGCAGTGGTATAATAGTCCAGTGTCCATACAAGAAAAAAAAATCTACAATCACTTTTTTTATACCAATGCTATTAAAGTACTAAATACTCACCTACAGGCTGATGCAATTTATGCTGACATTTCATGCACATTTGACATTGTATGCGAAAATTAGATGGCTAGTTTTGTCATCACATTGAAAATACTGGAAAATTTAGTGTATTTAGTGCAATCATCTGAAAAGCAAATGGTTGTTGGCAAGGAAGATCTATAAGTATTGGTGCTTTGGTCATATCTGTTCAATGTATTCACAACAGTCTTGATGAATGAAGAACTCCACGTTTCGTGCCATTTATGATGATGATTCAAAAAATGGCAAATTATTAACCAACATCAAAGATCACAAAGATCCTCGACAAAGTCTAAGGGCTGTGTTAGGCAATGGGCCTGATTACACAGATCATGTAATAATGTCACAGATGCGAAGTTGATGAGGTATGACATTACTAGAAGTAATGGAAATTTAAAAAATAGGAAGGGTATAACAGAGGATGCCATTAAGTTAAAGGACTTGGAAATTACTGATAACATTCTGAAAACTGAGCCTTTTTCCTGAATCATTCAGCTTCATGAATAAACATGAGCATCAAGAGTGTAATGAAATATTGAGAATAAAAACATTATACAATCATTTTGTATATATCTAAACATATACTTAAATAATAAAAACTTTTATATAAACGTCATAACTTCATTACAATGTGTAACTCAAACAAACAAACAATAAAAGACCGTTTAAAGCTTCCTTAACACTGAAAGGGGTGTTGTCTGTATACTTTATGAGGAAAAACTTCAGAGGGAATCATTTGTCAGCAAAAAAGATACAGACACCTATATATAACACTTTCTCCTTCACTATCTGATATTTTTAATATTTTGTTAAATACAGTAAATATATTAAAATAGTAACTATTAAGCGAGTATCTTTTTTTTGTTAATATAACATTTGAATATCCAATTAAACTGGTCAAGTTTTACAGAATAACTTGAGTGTATAGCTGTTATTTTATGTAGTAGGTTTCATAAGCTACTTTTTAAAGGTGAAATGTGTGATGCTGTCATTGTTGGAGCTGCAGTAGTTAAAGGAAGCACCTATATGTGATTTTAACTGCGAGGGATGTTTACTCCTTTAAAGCAGCAAACCTGGCAACAATCCGGAAATGCATACTAAAATTTAAATGCTCTGGAAATGTCACCCAGTATGGCACAACAGTCAGGAAAATAATCCTATCAATGAATACATTCTTTCTATCAGTACATTATATTGTGTTGTATGACATACAACAGATTTTGTATGGCAAGAGTGCAGAAAATCTTACATTGATCATCATAACTGTCATACAGTGAAATGCCAGAGATGTCTGGCTCTGGAGACAAAACTGAAACAAACATGAGAACAAATGCCATGGATGTGTGCTGCCAAGAGCCAGTCAGGCCACTTTCCAGCTTGAAATCCTACAACATCTTAACATTTGCACACTCCTTCTTGGAAGACATCAGTAGCCTGCTTTAAACTTCTGCATTTAATTCATAGTAATGATGCACATTTTTTGTAAAATCAAGTACATCAATTTGTAATGCCTAAATCATTAAAATATATTGTTTTTCATACTCTAGCATATAGTCTGTACTACATAACTTTGGATCTGGCACAGATCCTACACAGTGGCAGATTGTGACTTCAAAGCAAGAGGGACCTGATAGGAGCAAATGAATATGCAGGCAGTTAATCTCAAAAGGTTAATGCTATGCACTTTTAACAAGCTTCATCCAGTTCTCTTGGATTTGATTCCCTCACTTAACAATTGTACTCTGTAAGTTAACCAGACAGGGCTCCATAGCATGTCAGGTAGTTAGTGCAAAGAGAGTTACGTCTATGAGCAGTGAATGAGCTGCTTCCTGTACTCCAGGATTTGATAATCACAGCCTACCTTCTATGTGTCCATGAGGAAGTCACTTAATCCAATAGTCCTCTGGGGCAATCAGGAAACTGAGCTAGGTTTTTCCATGTTTTATTTTTTTTTATAACATGCGTAATGACCACATATGAACTGGGGATTAACCAGAATGGGGTGGGCTATTATTATGGTAGGGCAATAATAATTTAACTGAGATCAACCAGCTGGAGTCAGTCACCTTTATCCGCAGACTACCTCAGTATCCACTTGTCCTAACCATTTTGTTCACTATATTCACCTCAGATATCAAATTGTACTGCAATCAACAGAGCTGGCCACACACACACACACACACACACACACACACACACACACACACACACACACACACACACACACACACACGCACACACACACACACACACGCACACACACACACACACAAGCACACACACACACACACACACACACACACACACACACACACACACACACACACACACACACCTTTCCAAGTGCCCACCTACTTCAAGGAAAAACTAAGTTATTTCAAAAGCTGACATAATAGCAATTACCAATAAAATGAGATAGAAATCATATTTAGGAATAGTACCTTCCTCCCTTTCTCCTGCCTAAAAAAGAAAATCATTTTTTGTACTCCTCTGATGTTAGATTGGGATGGAAGTGCAAAAAACAAATAACCATATACAGCATATGCCTCCTCGCTACTACCCCAAAAGACAATCACTTTCTATATAACTTTCTGATGTTTGACTGAGATGAAAGTCAAAGAAAAATGCCCATAGTAATATATTTCAACTTATTGCTGTCGGATACATCTACACAGTATACCTCTTTCTCCCTCACCCCCAAAAATAGCCACCTGTGTTCAAGGCTGATGTCTGATTCTGAAAGTAAAAAAATAATTATAATAGTAATGTATTCATTCCATGTTGCTTCTTGCCAGTACACAGCTTTAAGTAGATCTCTGAGGTCTAATTGTGAAAAAGAGAAAAGATAAATAAATAATGACCACACTGTCTCAGCCCCAACACAAGCTATAGTGACCTTCATTGCATACATCTGTACACAGCTATATTAGATGAGGTAGGGCTTAAGGAACTCCTTACTAAGCAAATGAAAATCCATTATACACCCAATTGTCTGGGAAGCTGGTGGGCTTCAGAAGCCCTAAATGTCTATATGATCTTATTCTTCTTTCAGCTTTTCTCAGTTAGGAGTTGCCACAGTAGATCACCTGTCCACTCATGGTTAGCAGTGGAGTTTTACTGTGTGGAGTTGCCAGCCCGGTGCCCAAGGCACACACATGCATGCACTCATGCCTAGGGCCAATTTGGAGTATCCAGTCCATCTACAGCATGTCTTTGGGATGTGGGAGGAAAGCAAAGCACCAGGAGGAAACCCACGCGACTACAGGGAGGACATGCAGACTCCAGACAGAAGGCACCCCAGCCGAGGATTGAACTGGAGAGCCTCTTGCTGTGAGGCAGCAACGCTAAACCCTGCACCACCACGACCGCCCAAATGCCTATATGATCTACAATGCATTTTGTGCTTTATTCTTAGCTAATTATGTGTTGACTATTCTTTTTTACTGATAGCCAAAAGAGTTATTTATGTGCCCCCCAATATTATGCATGTGATAATAGATAAAACTGAAAATATTATTTTTTTCAACATGCACACAGACATACACATGCTAACACTACCCCTGGCAAGCCTGACCTGTCAGAAAATGCATACAACATATGCCCATACACACACACACATACATACACACACACACACACACACACACACACACACACACACACACACACACACACACACACACACACACATAAGTGATAACAATGATCATTTTGCACTGATTTCAGCAAACATGTTGCATTGTGCAACATTGTCCTGCCATGCCAGATAAGTGTCTGTGTAACTGTGATAAAATGCAGGAGGGGTAAATCACTCTTATACACAGAAAACGCCATACCCATCAGTTGAGGTCATTTTATTAGTTGAGTATGGTTCTGATGCCTGATTGTGATAAGAAAGGTCAAAGTAAAGTATTCCAACTTGCTTCGCACAAATGAATGCTAGTTGGGCAAAGTTAGATGAATGACTGTTTGACTTGAACATTACATCAGGATCATTCATTTTCATCCACAGGCAGCCAATGCAGAGACATTATAACTACTTCATTGACTTTATACATCTCAGATGCCTGCCTGTGAATTATAGCCAAATAATGTAATTCAACTTTGTTTCACACAAATATCAACCATACTTTAGTTTTCCAAAGTGCTTCACATAAATAAGTATTAGACCTCCAAAGCTAGAAAATGTCTATTTAACTTGAACAAATGACAGAAGGATCAGTCATTTTCATTCACAGACGACTCTCAATACCCAGCAATTATAGTCACTTTGTCAACTTTGTATGCCTCAAATGTTTGAGTGTAATAAAATAAAAAATAATAATAATGACCAAAGTAATTTCAACTCCCCTAAACACACACACACACACACACACACACACACACACACGCGCACAAATATTCATGCACACCTAAACAATAGTAAAATCAAATATCTTAATTGTTTATTTTACTTTGCTCGCTGAGTGGGAAGACTGATCTCTGGACCCTTTTCAGCAATGTGCTGAATGCAAATGCACTATAACAGAGACTTAGCAAAAAACAAAAGTCATTCAGTTATACAAATGAAAGTAATTCAGATATAGAAAATCTCAGCCAAAATAAGCAAACCCACTTGTTCTTCCATGCTGTACGATAAGCCATTTCACTTGTTCTTCCATGTTATACAGTGTAAAAAGGATTCATAATATTGTATAGAGCCTATTTACATTATTTACAGAAAGAGAATGCCCCCTTTGGAGGGGGAATTAGGTAAGGGTACTGTATCTTTAGGTCAACAAGAGGAATTAAAAGGAGCACTCGAGAAGAATTAGGGTGGACATTAGCCCTTGTCAAGAAAACATGCACATCTGTATGTTGTTTTAAGATGTTCTATTAGCTTTTTTACTGAAAAGGGAATATTCTGTAATCTAAGTTCTCTGGAAAGGTATTTCCATTTAGCACATTTAATTTTGGTTTAGCTTTTCTCTGAAGACAAGACTGTAAAGAGTGTGATTAGTGTTAATGTGCCACTGTCATGAATTCTAAGAGCATATAGGGAGGATTTACTATCACTCTGGCTGGCTAGCAGGGGAGATTGTGGAATTTCATTAAAAATATTTAATAAAAGAAAATAGTTTTTCTTCCATACGTTCAGTCTTTTCTGCAAGTCCTTCCATATTCTTTCAATATGGTGTCAGGCTGTCTGAGGATTCAGTCACCTGATGCAGCCTAAGACAATGGAAAAGGTTGCTCCCTGCTTCATCTAGAAGCCCACGCAGCTCATACAGTAACTTAATTTATATGCCCCTGAAATGTCTGGAGGACCTGTAATAAAATGTAATCACTTTATTCGCTATGGCGGCATATAAAAGATGTTGGCTGTTTAAAAAATAGCCTAGGTGAGTCTACTGATGTTTGTTTAAGTAGATATCAAAATTAATTATGATTCCCAAAATAATAAAGTCAACTTTTTTAAGAAAAATTAATAAAGAAAACAAAAAAGATTAAATTTACTTTGGAAGAGCTGCAGCCTAACAATTCAGTGTTGTGAGCCACCCCAGTCTAACTGTTGTTTTTGAACAGCTAAATTCACTAAGTTGTACTGTAACATATACTATATTTCTATTGTTTTGAACAGATTGTCCTCTTAATGATGGATATAACTTGCTATTGATAATAAGATACAAAACACCAAAAATCCACAAACAACGAACTGTTAAACTGGAATGGAACACAATAAAAGTCGGCCAAAAAGAGTTAGTGCTATTTATTGTAAGTTACACTTTTGGCTAGGGCAATGCCTAGCCTTCTTCAGACAAACAGTTAAAATATGATAAACCAATGCCTTTTATCTAATAAAGTTAGTGATGTCATCAATTAAGCAATGTGGTTAGTAACCATAACAACATATTATTGCAGCCTACTTTTATATAATAAATTGTAACTCGTTAACTTATACAACAGGAAAAAATAAACAAAACAGTGCGCAGTCCTATCTCATCTGGTGTTTAAAAACACATTTTAATGCGTGTACGTATTAAAAACTAAGTTGTACCAATTTAATAACAACATACTCTGCTTAAAATACCTAATAAAATTCATACTAAATAAGTTAAATTCATAAAAATACTTATGAATCCCCTGGTTCTCCATTGTGTGAAAAGGACTAAAAAACTACCTAATTACACAATCGCTGCATAAACAAACCTTTAATTCCTGGTTAGACTATTGTGTACAAAAACTTTATATATTTACGTTGTTTTCAATTTTTATCTATTCAAAGTTAGAAGTTTTAACAGGCTTTTAATGGAAATACTATCGTTAATCCTTGGGGGCATGTGAGCCCTCGTTCGCACTTGCCACTTCAGTTCGTCTGTTTCGAGCAAAATCTGCCAGGGACCCCCTCGAATATTCTCAGTTCTCTATTGTAAAACTGTGAACCTGAAGGTGTTTGCGGGAAATTCAGAGCAGTGCTTTGCTAAGGCATTGTTAAAGTCTTTCTTCTTCTTTATTGCATAACAATGCTCGTATATTCGCTGCCTAAAGCGTCTCTCCGTTTTCCCAATATTAATGATGGATATAACTTGCTATTGATAATATTTTGACATTTTGAATTGTAATTTGTCTTGTTACTGTAACTGTGTCATGGAGCTTATCTCCCTGGGCCTCCACTGAAAATGGACCTTTCAAAGCCCAGTGGACTTCCCCGGTCATCAAACTGTAATAATAATAATGACAATAATAATAATAATAATATCAATAATAATAATAATAATATCTGTGGTTATTAATTACATATCTGGAAAATAGCCCTTTTCTTCCTCATACCTCGTGTCTCTGTCAAAGAAACTAGGTGGAAAGGAAAGAAAGTTAAACTGCATATAAAACATTGTTTTGCATTGCTTTAGTTTTAATCATATTATTTTACTGTTGCAAAATCCATCTGTAGTTTTTTCTTGACAAGCTAGTATAATGCAAAATGTCATAACCCTTAGCACCTTGTGACATAAAGGTATTCCTTTATAACTTCTTTACTACAAATAATTTTATAAATGTAGCTATACCATTCAAAACACTGCTTTTACCAGCATATATACAATCTGATATACAGCTTGGGTCAATAGGCATGACACCTTGTAAGAATCTGAAATCATAAAATATATCCTTAGATTGTGACTTGGTGACTTCAGGGACTGCATGTAGCTTTTATATGCATTAGTCAAGGGGTTCTACAGTCTTATAGTAGCTAGGATGGTTTATGACAGTTTTAGGAACAAGTATGGTGTTGATCTTGCAATGCACTACAGTATATGCACATATTAGACAGATGGCATTAGTCAATGTATGATATGTGTAATAAGCAGATAAATTGCAGCAGATGTGGCAATTAGAACAAACCAACACCACTAACTATATGTTCACGCAACCCCTTAGTTTACATACTGGGTCATTGGTGTGAACCTTTTGTGCCAATAAAAAAACATCACAACAGTAGGGATGTGTCTACACTCCTGCGGGACTGGAAACATAATTCTAATGCAATGGCATTTTAGTCATGGCAACAATTAATAAGATTATATGAAAAACATAAATTATTCAAATATGAGAGCTGTTGTAGCTATTATTTTTCTTACAATTCTTACTAATAGATCATTTTAGATTAATTAATGTGTATCATTAAGTATAGTAGTTATTGAACCATGGTGTTTAACCTTGTCTTCAGAATGTTGCCTTCATTTTGTACAGAATGAAAGCTCTAAGCTACCAAAGATCACAAATGGTTTCTAATAATGCACAATTCAGACATAAGAAATATTCTACATATAGAAGATAATGGAGACTGGTAGGCCTTTAATCCAGGAATAATCCCATAGCAAACACACTTAGCATTTATTAAGCAAGCACATTGATTACACCGATAAGTACTTCTACTCACAAATTTTAAAATGTGTTAATACTTTTTATATCTTCTCCAAGTAATACCTCCTGTTTATTCTTCTGACAGAATAATATGTATGCATTTACTTTCATTTTAGACATCTTTCATGATTTATAATTAAAGTCAATTTTTCCTTGATTGATTCATTTTCCCAGATCCTAATTACCTAATTCTCTTCAGCAGTAATTCTTTTCACACTTCTGACAATATCATGAAATAAAACTTATATATTTATACATGAATGCATAAAGATGAGTTAAAATCTCATTAGCATCAGTTTCACATCAAAGTCAGCAGATGCAGTGATCAAGCACTTCCTTCATTAACAAAATAATCCAAGGATAAATTTTCAGTAATTATTAGTAAATCTTGATTTTTTTTTTGTAAAAATTTCCACTTTACCTTTTATGTGTAAGTCGGGATGAAGAAATGCTGATTTCTGAAATAAGCTCTACATCCATTCTTTGAACAGAAAACCATATGAAATAGATTGCATAATATCCATCAGCATTGTATTATTACAATAAAAAATAAAAAAAAATGATCTGATGATCAGAAACCCTTACATTCAGTGATATTATAATATTGCTGTAGTGCATGGAATACAGTGTTTGCCCTCTGAAATCAGGAAAAACATAAACTTGTTAGGCATATTCCCTGAGCAAGACCTGATCTTAGCAGTGGTTATAGGAACTTGACAAAACCTTATTAAGCACACCTAAGTGCTGTTAACATCAGGTCTTATGTTAGAGACTAAGAAAGCACAGTGTCTCTCAGCAAACAACAGCAGTAGAAGACAAAACAGCTTTTAAAAGTTATTATAATTTCACTGTGCCACAAAGGACTGCGGTGGTGGTGCTGCGGTAGCGTTGTTGCCTCATAGCAAGACGTTGTCCCGTTCGATTCTCAGCTAGAGCGTCTTCTGTGTGGAGGCATACGTGAATGGGGCGTGCCTTCGTTGAAGGTTGTGCGTCAGGGCTGGTAACCCGGTACGTAAAAATCCACTGCCAATCATTAGCGGACCGGAGTTCCACTGTGGCGACCCCTAACCGGGAAAAGCCGAAAGACACAAACAAACTGTGCCACAAAGTGCCAGAACAATCTGTCTAACAATGTTTAAAGACATTGGTTCTACAGAGGGCACTACATTATTGACTGTTGTCTCTTTGACAGTGTTAGGTGATTTACCAGTTTTCAAACCATTTTAAAGTTGGTAAAACAATTTGCACCTCTGCACTATATTTGTTTGTAAATGGTAGGACATGGAGCAAACAAAGCTCTATGTACTACAAAGAATTATGACCGAGTCACTGATCATCAGTTTGGATGGCAAGTTTTACCTCTCAAGCTTTACTCTAAAGGGGAATTTCTTGGCATCCATATTTCAAACCATAAGAAGTTGGTTATGATCTGAAAACAATAATCCTATTATATTAAACAGCAACATCAATAATAAAACAATATTGTTAACCTATTTCCAGATATCTTTTTTGCGACATAAGTAACATTGACAACAGAGTACAGTACTACTTTTGATATCAATTCATGTCATAAACACGTTATATAATGCAGTGTCAATTTCAAGTCCATTTCATACTTGAATATCACTAACGTGAAATGCTTCCCACTTTAGAAATGAGAATTTTACTATAAATAACACTCAGAATTTGACATATGTCTGTTTTCCATCTTCCGTTTTTACTCAAAAAGCAGAGGTACTGCCCTGTTATTTATCTGTTCTCCTAGTTTGATTGTGAGCAAATCAGCAACAATCTTCTTGATGATGGCTAATGCACCTGGGTGTAATAGTGTTTTAGTGTTGTCTAAAAGCAGGGTGGGAGTTGTATGGTTTGACTCTTGAAGATAGCAGGAGCTGGGAAGAGGCTTGTCCTCATGGATGCAACAAGTTTTTGTACCTATAAATTGTATACACTGCCATCATATTGTGCAAAGCTTGTATTTGTTTTGTTTTTTAGTCTATAAACATGATTATACATGCATGCTCTGTTAGCAATGATATATCATTTCTCCAGTTCAAGGAAAGGAAATATCAGTGTTTTGCAATTGTAGTAGCACAGATTATTTACTGTGTTCAAGGCTGAAAAGATCATTTTAGCTAATTTGTGAATAATACATATAATGACATATTAAAATTAAAATAATTTCTGGTATTTGAAGTTTACAGAATTTACTGGATTCTGTTCAACTATAATCAAAACGCTGACAGGTCTTTTGAACTGGAGCATAGTGTTACATTCTGTCTTTAAACTGGGACTTCATTGTGGCAGAGAGCTTTGGATTCTGCAGTGCTGTTTTCAATTACTTACTTACTTTTTGTTGTGTGTCCATTCATTAACTGAGCTGGTGAGCTGATCTTGTAAGCCTTTTCCAGCCATGACTCAGACTACAAAGGAAATACGCCATGGAATGCAGTAGTAGTCAATACATTACAGCCATGAATGCTAACACAGATATACCTACACAAGACAGGACAAATCCATATAAGTTGATGCACAGTTGTGAAGCTGCACCCAATTAGTGAACGGTCTGCTGCTTGCCTGCTTTCAGCTATCCTGACTGAAAGGTAATCATTTAGTAAATACACTTTTAGTCACAGACATACCAGTCAGCAGTTTCCCATACACATTCACACTTGAATAGTTAAACATATCAACCAAACGATCCTCTGAGCTGTACCATAGTTTTGTAAGTTCATGCAAAACCTGGAAAGACTTCAACGCTGAATCAGATAAAAGAAGATCTCTGGCTCTCAGTGGACAAGGCAGCTGACAAATTCTAGAAGAAAATAGGTGTATGCAGTACAGAAGCCATGTAGCTGAAACATTTGATGTCCTTAAGGGGTCATTTGCAAATATCCCATGGGCTTCCATTAACGAAGGTTTAAGGTATCAGATAGTGAAAACTCTAGCTTGGCTGGGTTTTGCTTGTATTTTTTTACTAAATGGCTAGTGTGACCTTTTTACTCTTTGGTTTGTACATCAGCTATTTGGGGAGGGGTTGGTTCAAAATAGAAAATCCCTCATGGTTTTCTGAATGATGACTGCATCACAAATTGTACTTACCTCTATAATAGGGAATGAATGGGAAATACTGGTGTCAACTAGATGGTCCTCAAGCACAAGGGATGATAAAAAAGGATTTTCAAAAGAGATATGTTCAAGTAAAAAAGAAAAACTCACTCCACAGTGTAAGATGATATCTTCTGCCAGCAAAAGAACTGACATCAAAAGCAAACAGAAGCAAACCAAGATTACGGAGATGCGGCTCTACATAGACAACCGTGACTCACATAATGTATTCCAAGCTGTATGAGCCATTGATAAATCAAGATCTTATTGTTATACAACTCAAGATGTCCTAAGCCAGTTAAAGGTAAATTAAGCCATTCAAGACAAAAAGAAAGGCTCACAGATTCATAGGGAAGTCCTAATCTAGTTGGCCTTGTGGGTCATTTTAAGCCTAGCCAGTTTTCCTTTTTGTGCTTGGGCTAACCTATCCCATTTGGTTAGAGATTGGGCTTACTAATGCCATGGTGGACAATTCTATACATTACCTAATATTATTAAGATTGAAGATTTTGACATAGTCCTTGTTTGTGCCTCTTCTGTGATAGATGCCAGTTGAATTTATCAATCAATGCTGAAAGGTAGTCTCTTAAAGCATATTGGTCACATTCAGAAGCAACTTTGTTTTTGAATTAATTTAATTTCCTGATATACTCTTCATTTTAAAATTGCAAGTGATTTTGTAAAATAATGAAGATTATACTGCTTTGATTAAGTTTTTTAATTTCACTGTTTACTCAAGTTTTCTGTTAAACCACACCAGCAAAATCATCATAGTAGATATTGGACAATGATTTACATACATATGCAAGGCATTATAGTTAATCAAATCCTGTTATCTTTTTATAGGAACTGAGTCATACTTACATTGTGATTTCACCACTTCATCATGCATGTATTAATTTTCAATGTGAGGTGTTCCACATGCCATCACTAGCTGACATCTTGTCTTTCAAGGAAGTAAGTAACTCCCAATGGTGCATTTTATATGGAAATACAGTAGCCTATACATTAGTTTTTGGTATTTAGGAATTATGGGTTTAGTCTTTCATGATGTCATGGCAGGGGTTTTCAGCTCTGAAAAAAATACTAAGAGGGTCATCCTTATAAAAAATAGAATGCAAAATCAAGACACATTTGCATCAAAAACTGCATAATTTGGTATTATATATGGTAATGCGGTTATGTCCAGCTCCAAAGGTTTGTTCCTTAAACTTTCATCAGAACATGAACAATACACTGCAATGTCCTTACTATTTTGAAGATTAAGAAGATGAAGAGCAACAAATCAGCAGGACCAGGTGCCATACAGTCTATACTTTTATATGCTGGATGTGAGGAAATGGTGGTGAAAATTTGCACATTCATTGAGAGCAAAAAATACACTTCAGAAGATCTGATGAATTCTAACATCATTACCATCCTCAAGCAGGAAGACATTCAGAATATAGTAATTATTGACAAATTTTATTACTCAGCAACAGAGGTAAAATCCTTGCCTGCAGTCTTCTATATCAATTCTTTCTCATCACTAAAGAAAAAAAGAAGAAATAGACATATTTTGGAGACATACCTAAGAAGACCCTGTGGAACATAACAAAGATGCTGAATGGATAGAAGAGGTAAAAGAAACAGTAAAAAGTTCAAATGTACAGGATATGAAATGGGATGAAGCAATGACGTGAGAAATTGAAACAAAATTACGAAAAGCTTCATACTGGAAAACCCCAGGCCCAAATGCAGTACCTAACTTACGACTAAAAGAACTAACATTGTTACATGAAGATTTAGCCCTTAGTATGAACTACTTACATGTACACTCCAAACAGATACCAACCAGGTTAACAACAAGAAAAATGATACTCCTCTTTAAGAGCAAACCTGCAAGGTATCTTAAAAACTATAGACCAATAACGTGCCTTCTGATGATGTATAAACTTTATGCTGCAATTGATGCTGACAGAATTTATAGTCGTTTAGAAGAAAACTCAATCATGGCAGTAGAACAAATGGGTAATAAAAGAAAGCCATATGGAACAAATGATCATTTGTTGTTAAAGTCATAATGGAGAATTGTAAAAAGGGGAAGAATCTAAGTATGGCATGGAGAGATTAGAAAAAAAGCATTTGTTAGCATCCCACATCCATGAATAAAGGAGTGCTTACAGATGTATAAGATATACCCTACATTTATTGATTATATTACAATGACCATGAAACAGTGGCAAACCACTTTGCAGCTAAGCCATGATGAAGGACAAGCTATTTATCTCAGGGATAAAAATTCCAAGGGGGGATATTCCAGGGTTACTCTTTTGTCACTGCTCCTTTTTTGTGTTGGCCTTAACCCACTAAGCTATCTACTTAACAGATTAGATCATGGTTACAATTTGGTTCCCAGACAGCAACAAAGTGTAAAGCGTTCTCATCTTCTTTTTGTGGATGTTTTAAAACTGTATAGTTCATCAAATGAAGAGCTGAAAGCACAACTGCAAGAGGTCAAACCTTTCTCAGATGATATAAGAATGTAGTTTGGTCTTGATAAAAGTGCAAAATCAACATTTAAAGCAGGAAAAGTGCAGCGCCAAAAAAATATCAGTCTGGGACAGGATTGTAATATAAAGAAATTTGTGCAGGAGAGACAGAATACTTGGGATTTGATGAAGGCTCGACAATAAAACATGAAAAAATGTGAACAAAAGTTAGTAAAGAATATTTTAGAAGACTAAAATTAATATTGAAAACAGCCCTGACATCTAGGAACAAAGTCCAAGCTATAAACCAGTTTGGTCTTCCTATTCTGACTTACACTTTAGGGGTGACTGACTTTCTCCAAAAGGTATTGGATCACTTGGACAGAAAAACAAGAAACATGCATCATGCTTATGAAATTATATATAAAAGTCAGTGTATACCACGATTATATATTCCTTGTACTAAAGGACATATGGGCCTCCTCGAAATTACATATATAGATCTTCAATCCTAGGAATATCTGCTGACCTCACCAAATCCAAACATACCAAAAGTTTTGAAACATGAAAAGAACAAATCTAAGATGACTTCCTCGGTTAGCTTAGCAGAAGCATATCAGTGCCAAGCGGGAATGGAAATGAAACCAGAAGTAGGCAAAATTCAGGCGGCAACTGAATGTGCCAAAGAAAAAAAAGTATATAAGGAGAAGAATCTGATGAGAAGGCAAGAAATGTGGAAAAGCCATAAATATAGTTGCAAGTATAGAAAATGCCTGGAACAACCTCATGTAGATCAGGATCTGATTTAGGAATGGTTAAGGAGAGGTGAATTTAAACCAAAAGATGAAAGGTTAATATTAGAGGTCCAGGATAATGGACTACGTACATGTTGGTTTACAAAGTCCGTTGAACATGTGGGTGAAACAGACAAATGCGGGTTCTGTAAAACAGAATTGGAAACAGTTGCACATCTTGTTGCTAGTTAAAATACACTAATGACAGAGAGTCTGTGTACTGAAAGGCATAATAATGTGGCAAGACTGCTGCACTGGGGATTGTGCAAATATTGCAATAGTAAAGTAGGTGAGAATCATTTGAAACATGAGCCAAAAAGCATTATAGAGAATGATAAAGTTTATATCACATGAGATTACCATTACCAACAATTCAAAAAATAGATGTGAGAAAACAAAATATAGTAGTCTATGAAAAGAAGACAAAAGTAGCATTGATCATTGAAATTGCTACACCCAGTGACTACAGTGTCTTACATACAGAGATTACAGAGATACACAAAATCATAAAATACCAGGATTTGCAGGCAAAAATCAGGGCAACATGGAAGAAAGATATCCAGACAGTTCCAATAGTAGTAGGAGCAGTGGGTCTCATAAAAAATAATTTACAGTCATATTTAGATATGCTACCGATACATGTAACTCCATTTGAATTGTAGAAGGGGTCAGTTCTGGGCACATTGTGGGAGCTGTGAAGAGCACTTTTGATTAACATAAAAGATTGAAACAATACTAATTTCATGATTTTTAATCATACTTTGACTTAGGAATGAGGTTCTTTCCCAACATGGTATTAAAAACCCAAAAGACTTGAGAGAAATTAAACCATAAGAAACCCTGAACAAATACCAATGGAATTATGATACGTCACAAATTGTTATTTATGACTTTCACTACCAGGCAGCTGTCAGGAACTGCAGGGCTAGTAGTTGACCACCTTATTAAAGGTACTGATGAGTAAATAAGTCTGCAAAACTCGTTAATGTCTCATTGCTTCATATTCATACCTCTAAATTTCTTAGCAAAAGAAATTTGGACAAAGCCAAAAATAATGGGGGGGGGGGACAACAACTCAAAAATAGGGACAAATTCTGAATATTGTCCTTATAAACTTAGACAGTTGCTAGGATAACAGGTTTTGTAGTAGCGTGTTCTCTCTGAAGGTTATGAAGTCTGAAACTCAACTGTCTATCATTATTTAGTGACTTCAGTCATCAATGATTTTGCCAAAAAATATATATTTTATAAGAAACAGACGAAAGATATGAGACAAGACATTCCACAGATTTCTGGACAGCTGAGAGTTATACTTATACATAACCAGATAAACTCTAGCATTTTTGCAGTGGTTCAAAGACAGACCTATTCAACATTCAAAGCAGGATCAATCAGTGGTGTTTCATCAATCAAATCATTTTTCCATCTTCCTAGCAGTCTTTGTAATCTCTAATAAAGATCATACCCCACTAGAATTTGCACATAAACTTAAGACAGCTAGAATATTCTTCAGTTTTGGTTATCTACATTCATTGTCCAAAGTTTCCAAGGCATCTGTTACTGACTTCCCCTACACTGATAACTATGCCATTCTTGCACACACCAAGAGTGATCTCTAAGCTACAGCAGATACATTTGCAGAAGCATATCAGGATCTTGGGCTCTCACTCAACATCAGCAAAACCAAAGCATTCTATCAGCCATGTTAGTGCCTTGTAAATGAATCTGTATAAGTTACTAGCAATGCACAGACTCTTCTGTCAGTTAAGTATTTTACCTCACTGGCCATATCTCTCTAGCATCTAATAAAAGCAGTGGAATTCAGGGAAGGATTATGCATGAGATGCCTTCTTTAAGAAATTTCTGACTCATCTAGACTCAGTGTGACATAGGACAGGACTCCAGCATACAGGTATGCATTCTTCTGCCATCCTTGACCTACTTTATGCAGGTGGGTTGCTTGGATGTGCACAGGATAAACCACTCAAGGTGAGGTTGTGTTCTTTTCTGGGGTAAAGGTAAGTGATTAAGTAGTCTGTCTGTCTGTCAACTTTTCTAGACAGTGATTACTAGACATAGGGTAACAGTGCTCAGGTCTTAAAGATGATCCCACAGGAAGAAAGCACCAAGGTCCTAAACAAGCACCACACAACATCTGGTTACATCACCACAGCACTGCAATGAAGGTTGCTGTGTTCATCAATGTAATATTTGCTGTCAAACTTTGTGACTTTGCAAATTGTATGCAGCCTTACTTAAAACTCATTCACTTCATTGGAGTTCAGGCAGTTTACACTGTAACTTCCAATGAGCTGAATGTAAGCCTTTTGGCAGAATCAAATTATGTCCTCACATTTCAAACAAATATTCATATCTCTGGAACCATAGGAGTTATATATATATATAAATGGCAAACCGTTCAGGACAAACTATTTTTATAGTGGTAGTATTCTTTAGGTTCTAGGTCTTACAATGAATTTTATAAGTCACAGTAAACACAATAACTATTATATTTGTAATATTTTGTAAACAAATTACAATAGCTCAGCAACCACTCAGGTTACGCACACACTGTCAGCATTTATTTATTTTTTATTTATTTTACATTTGTTGACCGAGTAGTCTAACTGGATATATGTCCATTTTCAGTAGAGGCCAAGGGAGAAAAGCTCCATAAAAGACATGCACAAAAACAGAGCAGTAAACTACAATTACAGGATACTTATAAGACAATAACAGGTGTTCCATTCCAATTTTTTTTTTTGAGTGCAAAACGAAGAAAATAAAGAGAGGATTTAGAAAGGTGGGTAGATACCAAAGGAAAGTAATAAACAGGAACAGGAGGACAGGCCAGATAATAACAGAATTGGAAGAATCAGTATAAGGGTAGTGAGTAAAGTTAAGTCAGAAAGAAGGCTGATTCAGTTGTTCCTAGTTGTAATAAGAGAATGTCTAGTGTAGGGGCCTTAAGTGGCTATGAAGAGAGATATAAGTGGTAGTAGCCTAGGGTAACAGTAAGAGATACTCTAGTCGGGGTTGGTACAGGAACATAGCCAGTGGGTTGTAAGGTATGACGAGTTTTTTTAAATAGAGAAATAGAAGAAAGAGATGTGACTGCAGTAGGAAGTAGGTTCCAACTTTTTCCCACAGTGTTAGAGAAAAGGGATTCTCCTGCTTTATTGTTAGGTTTTTGGGTAGTTATGAGTAGTTTGTTTGCAGAGCGCAGGTTTGTTAGATTTTTATATGGGCTGATTAGAGGAAGGGTTTAATTCTGCAGAGAGAGCCTAGTTTTCGGTTAACTGATTTTATTGTGGTACTGATGTGAGTACCATAGTTGAGGTTATGGTCAATAGTCACTCCTAAGAGTTTAGTGTTAGTATCAGGGGATATTACTGTACCATTTTTAGATTTAATAGCATTTTATTCATCTAGCTGAGAGCTTTCGTATGAGGCTAAGGTGTTCTGTTTGTGTTACTTGGTTGAGATATTAATAAAAAAAAGTGAAAATTATATCTATATAAAGTAATATCATAAAAACAACAGTTAATATCTCTTTGCTTGCACTAGACAGAGGTCAAATATTAATGCAGTTGAGTATGGCATTGTGTAAGCTTTAAGATGAAATATTTTAAAACCTTGTACATAGCATGGTTTTGGAATTGTTGATGCAAATATGAACAAGCAATATTTGATGCCTAGAGGTGTCGCGTCTATATCAGAAGATCGAACACTAAAAATAGCAAACGCTCTTTTATCGAACTTAAAAATGCGAAACCTTAAAATGTTGAAGGAACAAAATTCGCTGATGCAAAAAAAAAAACAATGTACAGGCAAAATAAAGTAGGGGGATTTGCCCCCCCCCCCCCCAACTTAAATATACCAAACTCTGAGATCGCACCACAGTGGAGAAAACAGCAGTCCAGAGAACAGCCCATCGATTTTTTTCCCTGGGAAAAAAAACATGATGTTCCGTGCCTTCAACATTTTCAGGTTTCGCATTTTAAAGTTCAGTATAAGAGCATTCACTAATTTAAGCATTCACTCTTCTGATAGGAACCCTAGGTGTCAGTAGGAGTTAACTGCAGATGCACCTGGAGGTGTCACTGGGATGTAATGAGGTGAACATGTTTGATTGCTCTTTCCTTTTTACTATATGCACACAGTGAATGGGACTAATAGATGTTTAGAGCAACATAAAGTACAAATTTGCACAGACAGCAGCAGTGCAACAGACTGTGGGTGATTCAGAGACACAGATAGCATGACCTCCCTGTGTGAAAAACAGAGTGGTATGCAGTTAATGCAAATGTTTGCATAATGACATAAAAATTAAGTACCCATGGAAATGAAGTTTATGGATTACATAAATGATAACAGTGAGCATGGCACTTTGATTTAGAAACTTATAAAGCAGGTGCACTGTGCCATGGGGCAAACTTATTCTGAACACCAAGGATTTTTGGTGCATGACACAAAATATGATAAGAGTAGCAATGGCTATGGACAAACAGCATGTGTTAGCGGCCATCATCAGGGCCAGTTGCCTCCATGTTGTAAGTCAGTCATCCACAGCATTGAAGAAAGTACTAACAGCTCCTTAAGTACCAGCACCTTATCAACCAGCAGATACTGGATTGATACTGGTTGTACAGGCATACCAAATGAGAGCTAGTTGAACTTTGTCTCTCACAAGCAGAATCAATGAGAATGAGTGGAATGCCCATGTCAGTTAGCACACAAGTACTATATGTGCCAGTCTTTTGCAGACCAACAGGGGACATGTTTGGTATATCCATGTTTAGCCAATCTCACATGTCCTATGCCAGTTCTATTACATCAGCATATACAGAGGAACATATCTGGTTCCCTAGGACTGTGGAAGACAGAACCAGCACTGTGGAGGCATTTGACAGTACATACTTTTTCCCTGAAGTCCAGGCAAGCATTACTTGCACATATACTATTATTAAAGCACAAACTGGTCCATAAAGACTGCTATACATCAACAGGAAGGGTATCTGACAGGTGGCGTGTAATGTCCAGGACATTATATATAATGTGTCCATGCACCACACACATAGTTCTCATGCATTACACATATGGCACAAGTCTGACTGGTGCCACCAGTTCCTGTTTGGAGACATCCCACAAAGCCATTTAGTCTATTGATACAGATTGAGTTGGGTTACTCAGGACATTATGCACGTGTACCATACAAGCAAAGAGTAGGCTCCACATAATGATGTGAATGCTATGTGTAGTAGGTGATGCTGAATATGATTTGGAGCCATGGTGGACAGCCCCAACCTGTAACCTCCAAAACACAGTAAAGAATTAGTATAACACCCCCACCCCATGCACAAACACTTAGCAGCATCAAGGATGTGTTTGGACAACTGAAAGGATGCTTCTACTGCCTGAACTCGCAGTAATAGTTTTTGTGGTGTGTCATGCTATACAATATTGTATTATGAAAAAAGCTACAATGGCTAGGAAACATTCTAGCAGAGCTGAGCATAGTTGTAGAGTCAGCAGTGGAAGAGAAGGCTGTATATTCTGGAGACAAGGAGGCAGCAACAGTGCCATGTGCAAGGCAGAATAAGGTGCAATATATTGTGGCAATGGTGAAGAGGTGGCATCTAGCCCACAACTATGGGTCATGGCAAAAGCAATACAGAATAAAATGATGCATGAACAAGCAGCCCTGTGGCACAGAGGGATAAAGCCTGTGTAAGACTGTGTGGCTATAGCTGACAGTGAAGCCATCTTGCTAGTTGTGTGTATATTGTATGTAGGTATGTTATGTCCCCAAAAATCTTGCATCTGGACCCTTTCACAGCCACATACTGCATGGCCTGCAGTGACAGAACAGAGGAAGTTGCCAGGTATCTCATTAAGGCACCAATTTAGGCTATACTTGCCACAATACACCAAAGCAGCAACATAAGCTCCCTTTGCCTATGCATCATGTTACTGTGCTGGTGTTGCATGTTGTCACCCAAGCCCTGGAGCACAAACACAATGTCTTCAAGCTCTTATTTAATTGTTTGCTTGATTGTAAACTGAGTGAGTGGATTGGTACTATACCTTTTTCAGCTATAACTCAGACCAGCTGGCAAATACAGTTGCAATCAAAGATAAGATTTACATAAAGCAAAACATGTACAAACAACAGCCAGTTACATAAACATAGCATATATATGTATAAGATATGACAAGTATATAATAATCAAGAAATGACATGACAGGCCAGCAGTAAATATTTACAATAGTAAACTGTTTGGAGAAGGAAAAACTACTGCAGTAAGCAATGTAGTGTAACTCATTAATCAGTGTTCCTGTCCTCTAAGAATACCATATGTTGCTGGTAGCTGTGTCTGTACCTGGATCATTGATGTGTACATCCATTGATTTGTGCTGAAAGATATAAGCCAAGTCTGGATTTGGGAACACTGCCAATCCCCTTCTCCTATGCAGGGTCCGTGTCTGTGGGATTCAGTACAAATTTCATGGCTTGGGTGGTCTGGGAACTCATGAGGAGCTAGAGCAGGACTACAAAGGTGATGTTGTGGTTTCTGCCTGTATCTCTTTTGCACATCTTGGTTTACAATTGAAGATGAACAGGTGGAGTAGTTTGTTTATATGCTTTATTACACAGAAACACATCAGGATGGATCGCAGCAGTACCAAATATAAATGGACTAATAACTGACAGAGTACACAGACATACATGCTTACATCTCAACAGCATTAGTACAAAATGGTAGTCAGGCTCGCACGTGCTCAGTATTTATACACTTGTGCAAGTCCCTAGAAAGCTTCTTAAAGGTATATATACATACATACATACACATTGATCTACATTCTCCCTCTTTAATGAACTGCCCACAATATAATGACATTTGAAAAAGACATGCAATTATACAATCACTGAAAAATAAACACAGCATTCATGTCCAAGTTGCCGTGCATCTGGAATATGGTCTTGAAATGCAACCTGATCTAATGATATAGCAATCAGAACTAGGTTTAGCAACAGGGGCAGTCATTCATGAATAATCTGTTTGAGAAGTTTTGGGATTCTTCTCAGGAATAAGGATATTTACTGGAATGACCTCTGGAACTGGAACGCTGGATAACTCACTCTGAGATGTAGAGTCTTTCTCGCACCTACATAATACTGCAATACAGGCTCGGATAGCGGTATCAAATGTTTCTGATTCCACCTAATTTCTACTCCTTGTGATTCCACAATGTACAATCAAGGCTTCGGGCATACACGTTTCATGACACCAATCCCATCAAAAGCTTTCGGCATCTGCATCCTCACTATCTCCCCTTCTTGTAATGGATTGAGTAGTTTGCTAGACTTATCATAATAGGACTTCCTGGATAAGCACTTCTTTAAGGCATGGGCTTTCACTGATCTGTTGTTCATAACACATGGAACCAATAATGCACTAATTGGTAGTGTGGTTCTGGTTTATCTCGACAGAAGTCTCTGTGCAGGTGAACCAAGATGTTTATCACGAGGAACATTTCTAAGATTCAAGAAAACATTACTATTGTCTGATTTTGACTTCTCTAGTAATTGTTTCACAATTTGAACTGCAGATTCTGCCAACAGGCGAGGTAATTCATTTATATGCCTTATTACACAGAAACACATCAGGATGGATAATAGCAGTACAAAGTATAAATGAACTGATTAAATGACAGACTACACAGACATGTATGCTTGCATCTCAACAGCTTACTACAAAATGGCAGTCAGGCTCGCACGTACTCAGTGTTTATACACTTGTGCAAGCCCCTAGAAAGCTTCTTAAAGGTATACATACATATTGATCTACAATCTCCATAGCAGCCTATGAAGTTGGCGATGTGGGGAAGCCCTTCAGAGACAGTATTGTAGATAGTGCCCCTGTGTCACTGAACTGTGCTATGTGCATGTTAGCATAGCTGTCAGATAACACCTAGCATGTGCTTTCCCATTGTACTGAACCATTCACCAGTAGAACCTGTGAAAATATGTGGACATGATACCCTTGGGAGCAGTCAGACATATGCATATAACTCCCCTCATTTCATATGTAGTGGTCAACAACTCTATGTGTGCATAGCATATGGAGACATACATACCTTGACATTGGAGTTTTTGCAGTTACAGCCCAGAGATACCAGAGAGGACAGACTTGTAAAAAGCCTTGATGAATCAGTCTCATCACCATGTGCTGCACTGTACCATACAGATGCGTACTGTACATTGGGTAGTACTAACCTGGTGCATCCCATTCTGATACTTGGGTGGTCTTTGCTAGGCCAGCTCTGACATCCAGGACAACCTGTCACCTGAGGGAGATTTAGTTGAAAGCTGATTTCCAGATTGGAAGAGTAGGACATCTTCAGTCTCGGTGAAACATTTCTCTTTTGGTGCTCCATTCCCTATGGTGGACATGATCTTGGCAATTTCCCATGCCATGTCCTTTGTACCAAGCATCATGTCATTTACCCTTTGCAACAGATATTGTATTGACATATTATGGCCACCCACAACATTCATATTCTGCACTACTTGCCAAAATCGGTCCTGATACATCTTTTCCATGGCATCTTGGCCCAGGATATATACACTGTGTATGCACAGGGACCACAGGAACACCTCATTCTCCTTGTTTGTCAACTTTTACAACTATTCCTTCTCTCTCAGGGGGTCACTCTTCTACAATAGACCTCCCTAGATGATAAGCCTCATAACAGGTGGCCAAAGAATGCCTCTTCATGCCACTCTACAGTAAGGAGCCAATGCCACTCACTGGAGAAGCAGTAATGTAGGTTAACAGTGAGCCCTCTAAGTCACCTTTCACAGGGTGACCTTTGTCATTCTGCAGAGTGGTATGCCTGGGCACCTAGCAATCAGTGCTTTAGCTGGAGCAGATCCTCCCAGCCTGCTCCATGACTCCATGACTGATCGTGCAGGAATAGAAGTTAAAGAGAGAAAAACAAAACAGCAAAGGAACATAATAAAATAATGAAAAATGAGGGGGGAAAAGCACAAACAAAACTTCAAATTGGCAATGATGTGGGGTTGCAGTTTATTAGAACATGATCTGAAAGGTGAAAAACACATCATGATGTGAAAGGTAAAAACACATCAGCATAGCTATGTTAAATAGTGGCAATAAAACACAATGAATATACAACAAATGGCAACACAGATACACCAGATTCATTATTATTTATCATGATTTCTTCCCCAATGGACATCAACATGAAAACAATTCATTGAAAGCCATTTTCAGAAAACAGCAACAAAAGCTTTTTTGCAGATGGGCAAGCCTCTTCTGTATTCCCTGAGTGGGTGGACAAACACACACACATACACCTGTCTTATATATACCAACTCCACGGTCTCACACCAGTGAGAAAAGGGTAACACATACTGCTTGCTGAAAGCAGCTTTCAACTAAATCTCCCTCAGGCTGCTGTTAGCCTGTGAAACAACAGTTGACCTACACTCTCATTCCCGGTACACCTCAGGCACAAGTCTTACAGATTTTACAAAAGTACAGGAACTGCAGGGGCATCTCCAGATCCAATGAGTAACTATGCAATGGTTAAATATGTAAAGCAACCAAAATACATCTGCTCAGCACTTTTGACTTATGACTGCACCTCCCTGACGTTAGTAGAGCAGAATGAATAACTTAGGAATTCTATACCTATTTAGGAATATGCATAGAGCTAGCAGTCGCTACCAGAACCAAGTATTACAGGAAATTCAAAAACAAACCATACTGGTGGTCCACCACCATAAATAAACTATATAACAAAAGAAAGAAGCTCCTTAAGTTATTTAGTAAAGCCAAAACAAATCTTCTCAAGGATAAATTCTAAAGTAGTTAGCCTCTGTTTCATATTTTTTCTTGCTCTTATTACATATGTAAGCTGTACTTAGGATCATAAAAGGTTACTAGGCTAACAGCCCCAGGGCCCTTACAAGCGTAGCCAAGTTCAACCCATGTTCCCAAAGGTGTCTGGCTCAAGCAGACATTAACATCAGCACCTATTGCTCTTGTCCAAAAGGCACACAGGTGGAACCCCTGGAGTGAATTTCCGGTTACCCATCCAATTGTCCAAATTATGCTTAAATAGGGCCAACAAGGGTCTTTCTTTAACAAGAATAAGAAGCTTGTTCCAAAGGTGGGGCAACCTCTGTGAGGCAAATCTGTCTCTCCAGCAAGTTCTATTGATGTCATATATCAGGTTAAGGTCCTTTGAGTGAGTGATCCCTGTGCCATTTGACTTGCAAATGTGCAGCATTTCCATTAAAGCTGGGTCAGAGATTACAATATATGCAAGGCAGGGGTTGCCTTTGAGCAGTCTGTATGACACAGAGTAAAGTGACAAAGATTTCAGTCTGTCCACATAAGACAGATCTTAAAGACCCGGAATTTCCTTTGTAAGGAACCTTTGCAGTCTCTCAAATTGCTGCAGGTGTTTGGAAAGGAACATACTAAAAGGAAGCTTTGTTATTGGCCTGATGAGGGAAGTGTACGGGGGGTGGGGGGTATAGCCTCTTTCTTTCTAGAAGCAATGCCCTTACTTATGAAATAAGCAATATAAAATGCCCTTCTTACCACTGTGGAGACATGGTGCTCGAAGTTAAGGTTGCTGTCAACCTGTGTGCCCAAATCTCTCACCACTGACTGTGTGCCTAGGATATTGCTATTGATGTGGTAGTTTGCAAGGGGCATTACCCTTGCTGAAGGGGATGATAATGCATTTCTTTGCATTACGTTTAAGACCATGACTTTGGTACCAGTCATTAGTCTGCGTAAGACCTTATTGTTGGATGTTGACATCACTAGGGGTTGCAATGATCGCTCTCAGTTTGCAGCCATCAGCAGACTTTGTCAGCCACAGTCCTTTAGTTTTAGCCTGTACTTCAGAGAAGTAGGTTCCAAACAGTAGGGCAGGGGTGGCCTGTGCTATTGGACTGCAGCCCCCCCCAGCTGTAAACAATAAAGAAATGAAAAAAAAATAAAAGATAAAAAAGAAAATAAAAGATAAAAAAAAAAATCAAAATTCGCAGACATTCGCACACTAGTCTGGACTGCTGCTGAGGCAGTCTAGAGCATGTGCAGACTGTTTCAGCAGCAGTCCGGACTGGGAAACATGAAGAGCATGATCCCAGAAGTCTATGCAGTTGTAACTGCAATAGACTGTCCTGGAAACTCATCAGAGTCGGACTGCAACGTCAGCAGTCTGGAAAATCTCACGATGGGATTTGGAGCTATGTGGACAGGAAGATCTTGCAATGAGATTTGGAGCTATGTGGACACTGGACAGGCAGGAAGCTCTCGCAATGTGGACGGGCAGCTATGGATATATGTGTGGACAGGGATTTGGAGCAGCTACGAGTTCTACTACAGGTAAGGAAGGGTGTGTGTGTGTGTGTGTGTGTGTGTGTGTGTGTGTGTGTGTGTGTGTGTGTGTGTGTGTGTGCCCCATTTGCTACATACTGGTGGCTAGACTCATGGTGGTGGTAGGGAGTACCTCAGGCTTGAACCCTGTACCTTGTATGCAGGTGTTAAAGACCTGAATTCCCTACCCACCACCATTTGTAAAAAAATTGCAGATTTTAGCTTCATATTTGATCTGATCTGTTCATCATAATATCTGTGGTTTCTAAATGCTGCAATGCTTGATATTTGATGGTGCAGTGGTAGCACTGTTGCCTCACAGCTGCAGCTTTTCAGGTTTGCTTCTTGGCTGGGGTGCCTTCTTTGTGGGGTCTGCATCTTCTCCCTGTGTTTGTGTGGGTTTGCTTTTGTGTCCTCCCATGTTACAAAGACATGTCTGAATTATTTCTTCCTGGGCCTCTGCTGAAAATTATTTTTTTGTTCCAAGTCAGACTGTCCTAATTAACAAATGTTAAATAAAATTGACAGGCATTTGAATTTCAGACTTCAGGTTTCTGAATGTTTAATTCCTTACATATTTGATGGTGCAGTGGTAGCATTGTTGCCTCACAACTATAGGTTTTCTGGTTTGATTCTTGGCTGGAGTGCCTTCTGTGTGGAGTCTGCATCTTATCCCTGTGTTTGTGTGGATTTGTTCTGGTGTCCTGCCATTTTACAAAGACATATGTCTGCAGTATTTCTCCCTGGGCCTCTGCTGAAAATTGTTTTTGTTCTGTCAGAAGTAAAATTGACAGGCATTTGAATTTCAGACTTCATATTCTTCAGAAAACCTAAGTTTATAAGATGAATATTTGAAATTTGTCCTTATTTTTGGGACTGTATTACCCCATTATTGACTTTGTCCAGGTTTTTTGTGCTAAGGTTGACAGCTATGGCAAGAACTGAATTCACTGAATATGTTTGAGGGCTGTATTCCCTCATTACTGGGTTTGTCCAGGTGTTTGTGCTAAGAGGTTCAAGGTTGACAGCTATGGTGAGAACTGAATTCATTAAATGATAGCCATTTAAGTTTCAGTCTTACGCTCTTTCACAAAGCAGCTGATTTGGCGTAGTGGTATGTTGCTCTGACTGTTTTGCACAGGGACCTTGGCAGTAAAATGTATGGTGGTAACACAGCATTTTTCTTTCACAAAGCAGGTGATTTGGCATCGTGGTATGTTGCTCTGACTCTTGCACAGGGACATTGGTTGTAAAATGTATGGTGGTAACACAGCATTTTTCTTTCACAAAGCAGCTGATTTGGCATAGTGGTATGTTGCTCTGACTCTTTTGCACAGGGACCTTGGCAGTAAAATGTATGGTTGTAACACAGCATTTTATTCTAGCAACTTTCCAAGATTATACAAGCAAAGTTTAATGTGTCCCTGTTTTTTGTGCTTTTGACCACCGCCCCAATAAATTTGGCTTTTTTCCAGATTTCTTGTGCTGCGAAGTTGAAATGCAGTTGAGTATTGAGTAGATTTTACAAGGAGCTGAGAGCTGCAGGGGAAGAGAAGTTTAGTGCTGCTTATGCTAAGTCAGCTTGCATTGTTAATAGCACAACAGGTTGTGTACTTGCTTTTGATGCATTAGGTTGTTGGTTCTACTCCCACAATGGGTGAATTCCTGTTATCAGTTTGCCATCCATTTCCTATTGCAATATTACTAGCTTATCATTTTAATGTAATATAGGCAATTTATTCCTCAGGGGCATCAGACACTTTATTTTTTGATGAAACCATGAAATATAAAGGTGTTTGCTAGCAGCAACCTCTTCATTAGTTACAGATTTATTTAATGTGGAATTATTTAGATGACTTTTTTACTTCTTCAGAGATTGTGCATATTTACTAATAATGGTGGACTGTAGAATTGTGCATATTTACTGATAATGGTGGACTGTAGAATTGTGCATATTTACTGATAATGGTGGACTGTAGAAGTTTGAGTAGACTTTTATGATGGAAATGTTCTGTACTGAGCAGTTTTGTCATTATGGGTGCATGCATTTTGTTTCATTGTTTACTGGAAAGATTTTCTGAATTGGGCAGTTTTGTCATTATTAGTGCATGCGTTTTGTTTCATAGTTTACTGGAAAAATGTTCAAAATAATAGGAAGGTGTATCAAAGAGCACATGTATGTTTCATATGCAAGGATTTGAAAACAGCCCAGAATTAATCTTTATCTGCCACTGGTAAAATGTATTTTCTTTGAATGTGGGTTTCAATGCTGTTTCAATGAATGTGAGTTTCAAGGGCAGAGAGGTTTTAATGCTAAGTTTGTTTAGCAGATGTCTTAGCGTTTGTGCTGTAAAATGCAAAATAAAACTTTCAAATGAAGTCCAAATCATCATAGAAGTAAATCAGTATGCACATTAGTGTTTCTGGTAAATGGAGTGAAATAGCCAAGTAGTGGATCACTGGAATGGCTGCAGGGGGAGGCTCCATTCGACCATGATTTTGTGAGGGGGGAAGGGCAGCAAACTTAAAGACAGCCCCAGCTGAACTATACCTCCCAACTGTCCAGATTTTCAAAGAATGAATAGATTTTTGCTTCTTATTTTTGGTTTGTTCCTCATAAAATCTGTGGTTTTCTGGCAAATCATTTAGGAATTAAGTCACTAAATAATGACACACTGAGTTTCAGACCTCATAACCTTCAGAAAAATGCATGCTAAAGTAAGACCTGTTGTTCTATCAACTGTCTCAGTTTATACAAGAGCAATTTTTAGTACTGTTTATATGTTCCCTCAATATATTTGGCCTTGTCCAGATTTATTGCATTAACAGGTTGAGAGGTACATGCAAATAAATTGCTTTATAGAATTAGGCATAGCCAAACCTCTCAACTGTCCCTGATTTTGGCTCAAAATGTTGCTCTTCCCCCTAATAATCCCTCCGCAAAATAGCAATTTTGGAAGAAAACATGGAGGGTTTACAATTAAGAAATAACTGTAATAATCAGAGTTATAGATATTTCAGAAATGCATGTAGATTCTTTTATTTTGTCAGCTGCTCAAGTTAGCAGTACTAATATTAAAGTGTCCCTTCTTTGACCGGTTCCCAGCTGTATTGTGTGGCTATTTTATATTTTTACATCACATTTTTGGTCCATTTTTCATAAAATTGTGGGTTTTTTTGGCAAATTAGTGACAAATCATTAAAGACTGAAGTTAGAAAATAATGACAGACATTTGAGTTTCAGATTTCATACCATTCAGAAAATTCATACTAATGCAAGACCTATTCTATTATCTTTCTAAGTTTATAAGAACAATATTTAAAAAATTGTCCTTATTTTTGGGCCTTTGTCCCATTTCTTTGTATGGCTTTGTCCAGATTTCTTGCTCTGAGGTTGAGATGTATGACATGTGTCAGGGCCATCACAGTCAGCCAGAGACATTTCAAATTGTGACATACTTGTTGCACCCCACTCCCCCATGTAGTGACTCTGGATGTGTCCAAGCAAGGCAAGGAGTAGTTATGCAGTGTAAATGTGCAGAGTATCCCCCCCATCCAAGGTAGACACAAGTACTAGAGTGGCTTTTCATCTGTCCTTGATTTTTGCAGAATGGTCTGGTTTCTGTCATATTTTTTGTACTGTTGATTTATGCTTATTACTCAAAGTGCCTGTTGCTCTGTGTTTCAGTAGCAATACTTTAATGACCATCAGGTAAGCTTGGCTGAGATCGTAAGATGCAAGTAAGCTTTAATAAGCATACTGTTAAAGAATTGCCAACATTGAAAGCCTTTCTGTTGTTGAAATGTAGAGAATACTTAACTAGATAATGTATAAGCCTTGGGTATTTAAATGCATATGACAGTATTTGTAATAAAGGACAGGATTACATTATTTTAAGAAGCTCATTACACTTGGAGACTTCCAGTCATCTCTGCAGGCTTTACCCGTAAACTAAACAGAATGCCAGTCGTGTGGTCCATAACCTGTACAGTAATCCTTTTAAACAATGTATCTTGAGCTTATTTCTTGTTTGCTTTTCATTTTTTACATTGATCATGTTTCCCCCATGAAACAAATAGATAGTTGTCAGGCAGCAAGTCTATTTTTGGATAAGAAACATTTTTACAAGTGGGGGCATCAGAGATTTCTACCTTCAGCATGTTACTTGGTACTTTAATAAAGCTGAATATGAATTATAATTAGAACTGCAGTCAAGAAGTGGTTTGAGTTGAGTGCTGCTTGTTTTTCTTATACTTGACTGGCATTCCATTAATGTATTTAAAAAGTAATTTATTTTTTCATGCCTCACAACCTTTTTGTTTCCATCTAGATATTAAGTAAGCTGTTATGCAGCCAATGCATTGAAATATGTTTTATTCTTCTACACTTCATTTTGTCTTGATTGGACTCTCATAATGATGGTTTGGCACCCAGGGCAGTGTATTTAGTTAGTTTTTGTGGTTTTGAGCATAGCCCCTCCCCTTTCTAGTTGGCCACACCCCTTCCCATTGACCCCACCCATTCAGCTGTCTCCTGCAGCCCCCATTTGATTTGAAGTCACCAGCTGCCACTGCAGTAGGGGTCCCAGAAAATATCCTTATGGAAAACCACTGATTACTGGTCTGCTGGAGGATGTGGAGTCCCCTATTTTGACCATATGATTTCTATCAGTGAGACAGTTTGCAACCCACCTGACAATATATGGGTTGATACCTAGCTGGGTGAGTTTATCAATGATGCCTGAATGGGGGGTTGTGTCAAAGGCCTTGGCTAAGTCTAGATAGGCTGGATGCACAGATTTGCCCTTGTCTAGGACTTTGGTGATGTCTCTAAGAAGTTCACTAAGTTTAACAGGCATGATCTCCCCTTGACAAAGCCAAACTGGGTGGAGTCAAGCATTTAGAGATTTCCTATATCTTTGTTAATAAGGTCCATGATGATTCTTTACATGGCCTTGCAGATATGGCTGGTCAAGCTAATGGGTCTATACTTCCCAGAGTCTGTGGATCCACCCTCTTTATGCAAAAGGATGATGGTAGCTGTTTTCCATTCCACTGGGATGAAACCAGTGCTTAGGCTGTGATTGAAAAGTGTGCTCAATGGTCATGCTAATTCCTGTTTTAACCCAACAGCCTGGGATGTTGCCTGGTCCCACAGAGGTTGTGTTTTTGGCCTTGGAGAGGGCATTTAAGACCTGTTCCTCAGAGATACTAAGTGGGGGACAGCTGGTAGGGATGCTTTGGGGTACATGTGGCAGGGATTAAACTTGCCTACATTTTGATACTTTTATTTCTGCATTTTCTGCCACTTATCTCATTTTGTATCAAAAGTGACTTGTTCTGGAACCTTAGTTTTGTAGTTTTATTTGCAACTGTGGGATAATTGTGAATTACTACAAGATATGAGCATTGTCTATACAGTATACTACCTTCTATCTCCATAAGTAGAATTACTTGTAAAGTTAACTGTATTTGAAGTTAGCATGGGAACTTAATCTTGTGGTTTTATTTGCAATTGTGGAAGAAATATGAACTGCTGTGGGATTTGAGTCTCATTTAATTATTTATTATTGCATTTTTCTGTAAGCAGAGTTACTGGTAAATATCTGCCTGGTCCAGTGCCTAAGAGTGTAGTTTGGATTTCACTAGTGGCAGTCTTGTCATTTTTGCTGCATGATTTGTTCTTCTGTGCTTCCACAGCTGTTTACATTCCATTTTTGCGCTAGAGTCTTATGTTCTATATATCATTTTCCTGCTTAAAGTTACATTTCAGTACTTTCTGCTTGTTACATTTGCTACTGTGTTTCTCCAGTTCTTGTGCTGCCACATTATTGCTCCATCCCAGCCTCGACTGATGCATTAAGTACTACTCTCCCTACTGCTGCCTATTGTTTGTACACTAATTACAGTTTTCTCTACAACTATTGTAAAAGCTAAAGTTTCTGAAATGCTAACCAAATGGGGTCATTGACCTGCAGCTCGGAGTCATTGGATTAAGTGAACTGCGGTTTGCTACATATTCTGAAGTCACAAAGCTCCACTATTGGCTCCATTTAATTGGAACCCCCTGCAGCTCATTTGCTCTAACATGCGCAGAGCTGAACCCAACTAGGATCTTTTATGCAAGATTCAGAGAAACGTGGAAAGCCCTGAACTGTGAGAAATAAACTTTTTCATCAAAAAAGGGGGAGGAGAGCTGCCCTAAGCTGAAGTCATCTCACCACTGCAGTTGGGCTTGCCCTATAGTGGGTTGTATGTGGAACAGAGCTTTTTTCCCTATAAGAGGCCTGCAAAATCTATACAACCTTAGAAATGCAGGTCTGAAGTTACAATAATTTGTGCCAAGCACAAATAAGCATGCCTTGAGCTGTAATACACTCCAGACCAGATAATTAGGCAGTTCCCCATACCTTAGTAGAAAGTCCACTCAAACATTACCTAAATAAACAAACCTCCAAGCAGTTACAGTCACCCACCTCCAAGTAATTTCTGTCAAACCATGGACCAGCACTTCCCCCACAACTTTAGACTGACTGACATGGATATCTTAAGACAGTTTTACAAATGATCTCCTGCTAACTGATTATCATCTAATACTCAGATAGCATAACACAGTGTGTGAGAAATGTACATATGTAATGTTCTTGGTGACAAACATCTCACAGAGAGGAAACTCAGACACCAAAATCATCAGCTGTACATCAGACACCATATATCATCAACAACATCACAATACACATAATTCAGCATATGCTGAGGTTCTAAAGATAAAATTGCCTAAACATTAAAGACCTCCACAGTGCAACACAGGCAGAAAATACACTCAGCAAGTTAAGCCTACCTCCTCACATAGCACACAGAGTCTCAAAGTCACATATGCCTGAGACCATAAGGCTAGCATCTACCCATTCAAACATTCTAGTTATCTGTGACTCCATTGTAAAACATACAGATGCACTTCTTACCAGGTTGAGCAAGGAAAGAGTGATGGTTAATTGCCTGTCTGGTGCCAGAATCCATCAGATCACATGGGGCATTCAAGTTCTTAAACAAGTACCAGTATGACTCAGTGACAGTAAATGTGGGTGTCAATGACATGGGTTGTACCTCCCTGGACTATGATGAGAGATATGGAGAAGCTGTCAGACTATGTGTCCCAGGCAGGTATGAGCCTAGCATTGAGCAGCTTTCTACCTTCTCCAAGGATGATGCCACAATATGAGCAAAACTTATCGAGTTCAATAATTGTCTTTTTTGGTGTCATTTAAAGGGAGTTCAATATTTGTCATCCTTGGAGTATATGATTAACAGAAAATTCTGCTTCACCAGGGATGACCTGCATCTGTCCCCTCTAGGGTTTCAATTACTGACCAAGACATTGTCCACCCCCATACTACCTTTATAGGCAATGCCAATGTAATAAACTCACCAACATAGCAAAGCAAGCAAAGGAAAATATGAAGGTGTTACTGATCAATACTAGGCATGTAAACAAGAAAATCCACTCCTTATAAGCCCTTCACACTCTGGAGGATGTCTGTGTAGTGACTGAGACATGGGTTAAATGGTAGAGAGTACTACGGCTATCCAGAACAACAATGCAATCCACATGTTTAGACCAGCTACTGCTCAGGAGATGGAAAAAGTGAAAGTGGATATGGATGTCCTGAGCAAATGAAATTGCCTCATGTTTACTGGCAACCACTTAATTCTCAATCCTCATCCAGAAAAGACTCCCATCAAAGGTCCCATCAATGCGGTAAGGTAGCATGATGCACTAGATCTTCTAGATGTCCAAATAACCATCAAAAAGGTCTCGTACCATATATTGACTAGCTATAAAACTCCTTTTATGACCCAGGAAAGCCGCAATGCCTATCTTCACAAACTGCAATCACCCACTATTGATCCCAGTGTCACTTTCCTAAGTGATCTAAACTATCCAACAGTAGACTGGGAAACCTACACCACCACTAATGCACAAGCACAAAGATTCCTGAATTTTGTCAATACAAATGCCCTACAAGAATTAGTCAGAGTACCTACTAGGGGGAAACACATCTTGGATCTTGTTCATACTGATATGGGAGTATCTTACACCATACCTTACTTATCTTTATCACTTGTTAGGTTTGATCATAAAGCTGCCTCCCTCAGAATAAAATTGAAAACAGCGACCCTTTTCACCTAATGTAACTTTATAATTTTCTCTAGACAAGCTACTTACTGCTAAGTGATGCATTGACAAGTTTCAAAAACTACAAAACCTAGTTAAATCCACTGAATATGTGGAAAAATACATCACCAAACTATACCAAAATGTAAACAACTGCACAGATGCAGATGCACCCTGTAGGAACAGGTGCAGGGCAAACCCTAGAAAAAAAAACATGGTAGAACCATAATATCACAAGCTTTACAATAAAATGAAGATAATTTTGACTAAAACTAAAAAGAGTAATTTCCAGAATGATAGAGCCCTCATCACTGAAATAAACATACAACTCTGGAGCTTAATAAAAGCTACCAAAGCCAAGTTTGAGGAAAGACTCACCCAGACTCTGCCACAACATGTTGTGAGAGGAAAGATTAATTTGTTTTTGCTTTCTTGTATTTTGTACTGCTTTATTGCCTTCTTCTATTTTGTATATTGTGATTTATTTTTACACTGTTTTACTTGAATTCTATTTTTAATTCCATATTTAAACTAGAAAAGAGACCGCATATGTATTTCTTGTGAGTCATACAGAAATTAGAATGAGTCAGGTTAATTATCTGTGAAATGAGGGTGGAGCTAAGAACTAAACCTTCTATTTAAAGGGTAACACAAACATTTCAAGGCTTACTGTAAAAGCTCACCCAGACTCTACTACAACTTTCTGTGAGGGAAAGGTTAGTTTGTTTTTGCTTTCTTGCATTTCTGACTTTTGTGTTGCTTTATTGCCTTCTGTTTTGTGTATCGTGATTTCTTTTGTTTATACCATGTTTTACTTATATTCTGTTTTAATTGCATATTTAAAATGGGAAAGAGACCACAGCTGTGTATCTTGCGAGTCACCCAAAAAACTAACTTCTTCCCCACCCTGGTGCTATTGTGTGTTTTAAACTCAACTGTTTTTCTAGTTGCCTGCCCCTTATGTTAATTTGACCATATATCTCATGCATTCTCCTATTTTATTGGCTATTCTGAGTCAGCACAAAATTATCATTTTGTGAAATCACTCCCCTTCAGCTATTTAAATTTACTGACCATCCCACTGTAGTGTAAAGAACCAGGATACAAATTACCTACCCCCCTCCAGTCTATCCTAATCTTTTAAAATTAGTGGCTCTCCACTTAGGTAGCTAAAGCTTAAGTTACCCCCCCCCCCTTCATATCTAACTCCTTAGTGCACACTGCAGCTCTTAGGATATTACCACATTTACTGGTAAGCCCACATTCTTCATCTCAATAATCATCTTGGGATTAATGCTTCTGTTCTGCTCCTGGTGAGAGAAGGAGCATAGAGAAATTATTTCCTGGGAACTGCTGATGAACCAGAAAGCCTAAGAACTGTGCCATAGGTACCAGCTTGGAGTTTGCGCTTATATTTTGCTTGTGGTGAGAGAAGGAGCAGAGTGCATAGATCCCTGATTGTTTCTGTGAGTTCTGTGTTTGACCTTCTTGAATGGCCTGGTTGCTATCAAGGCAATAACCAGGAAAAGACTTCAAGCCTACAGAACATTACATCTTTGGGACAAGACTTAGGATCACCAAACAGGCTGTGGCCTGCTTCTCATCTTGGGATTGGTGCTACTGTTTTCCTTCTGCTGAGAGAAGAAGCAGAAGCAAAGGAGCATTGTATATCAGCAGAGTGAAGCTGTGGTGAGACCAGTACTAGTAGTAGTCATACAGGAGCCATTCAGTTGACTCACCTCTTTTCATCATTATTGACAAGCTAATTCTTTTTCTTTCTGTGAGTACTGCTTGATTTGCTTCTAACTTCAGAATATCTGCCTAAATACTTCATCCATAAATCACCAGGCTCTACTTATTAGTTTCTCCTCAAGTGCTTGGCAGTGCCCTGTATAGCCACAGGCACACTGAGTTGACATTCTTCCTGTAAAAGCAACATTGAAATTCTAGCAATACCTAGTTTTACAGAGGACAACTATTTTGCAGTGATAAGAACTGTCCCCAGAGTTGCAAACTAGATACTTCTGACGTTACTTTATATTCTCACTCCATCTAATCAATAAAAAATGGTTTGTTGCTACTGATATGAACTTCCCACTATCTCTGTAACCAGCTTGGTGGATATGGATGTCCTGAGCAAATGAAATTGCCTCATGTTTACTGGCAACCACTTAATTCTCAAACAAACTAATATGGTATGTGAGAGATGTATTTACAAAATGTCACTGGAGGCAAAGCTCTCACATAAAAGCAATCCTAATGTCAATAAGGTTGTCAGTAGTGCACATGCTGCACCCATCACACGCAATTCAAAGCAGACACATAGATCCACATATATTAAGACACTTAAAATTAACCTTCCTAAACCCCAAAGACCCCTTACATGAAGCATACATAACAAACCCCTTCAGCAGCCATGAATGCATTCTTTCAAAATAACACCAACATCAACGCATACAGCCACATCTCATGGAGCCTCTACTTCTAAGCCCATAAGGCAAGCCAATACACAGTCCAACATTCTGGTTATTGGAGACTCCATTGTGAGACACACTGATGTCCGCTCATACCAGGCTGAGTAAGGAGAAAGTCACAGTCGGTTGCTTATCAGGGGTCAGGCTCCACCACATTATGCACACACTCAGGTCATTGGACAACAAGTACCAGTATGACTCAGTAATAGTCCATGTGAGTGTAAATGACCTGAGATGTACCTCACTAGATTATATGAAGACAGGCATCATGGAGCTCTTGGAATATGTGTCCCAGGCTGGTATGAGCCTAGCACTGAGCAGCATTTTTCCTTCTCCAAAGATGGTGCCCCATTATGAACAAAAGATGGCTGACTAATAATCAGCTTAGGTTCTGGTGTCATTCTAAGGGGGTGCAATATTAGTCAGCATGGAAAGAGATAGTCAACATACCATGCTGCTTTGTCAGAGATGGCCTGCATCTATCCCCTCTAGGCTTTTGAATATTAGCTAAAACATTGTCCCCCACATAGTGCCTTTTTTAGGGAATGCCAAACTGAAAGTACTTCTGACATAGCAAATCAAAACCAAGGAAATATAAAGGTGTTACTGCTCAATGTTAGGAGTCTAGAGAATGCTGATGTCTGTGCAGCAACTGAGACATAGTGCAAAGTCGTGGACAGCACACCAACAGTGGAAGGTTATAATGACTTCCACACATTTAGCCCAGCTAATACACAGACAGGGACTAATGATACAGATGTCTTGATTTACATCAAAAATAAATATGCCTCAAGGCAGGTCAGAAAGGACAATGCACTTGAGCTTCTCCATGTTTAAATCACCATAAACAAAATCCAATGAAACTTCCTTGCAACCTATAGATCCCCCTCTACCACCCAGGGAACCCAAAACATGTATTTAAACTTATTGGAAACACTCAGCATATAATCTAATACCATATTCATGGGCAGCCTTAATTACTCCACTAATTAACTGGGAATTATACATGACAACAAATGTATGGGCACAGAGATTTCTGGATTTTGTAAACATAAATTCACTAGATCTGACTATCAACCAGGGGTGCAACCATACTGAATCTGGTCCTCACTAGTATAGGAGAGTACTGCACACCCCCCAGTGCAATTATCTTCTCTGGTAAGGTCAGACCACAAAATGGTCTCTCTTGAACTAAAAAATAAAACCTGGAACTCCAGTTAACTCTGGAAAATTCAGGAACTACTGTAAGACTAACTTCCTACTATTGGGTGATAACAAGGCAAAATTTCAAGCCCCCATAAAACCAAAATAACACTGCTGCCCATGCAGAACTGTTCACAGAAGCCCCATACAAACATATTAACAGCTGCACAGAGGCAGCTGTACCAACCATAAATAAGTACAGAACAATCTAAAAAAAATAAGCCACCCTGGTAGAATCACAACATCAATAGGCTACAGAAGGAAGAAAATCATGGTAAAAATTAGGAGTTGCAGCATCCAGCAGGATAAAAGCACTCTCATCAAACTAAACAAACAACTCAGAGAATAAATAAAAAGGTTAGGTACAAACCCGTTATGTCACCTGGTGGATAGAAAGCTGGTTCGCAGACAGGACCTAGGAAGTTAGAACTGGGGACTCCACCTCTGCAAAGAGCAAGAGACAAGAGGAGTCCCTCAGGGATCGGTCCTGGGACTGCTCCTTTTTGGAATTTACTTCTCTGAAGTCAAGGCAAATGCCAATGGCCTTTGGTTAACTAAATTTGCAGATGATTGCAAATTAGAAGTTATCATTGAATCACGCACTGACAAAAATGTTCTCCAGGAGGGCTGACACAGACAAACAACTGAACCATGGACTAAAACTAAATGCCAAGAAATGCATAGTAGTGTCCTTCAGGAAGTAATCCACCCATGGTAACTATCATATTGACAACACCCTCTAACAGATGACCTTGTAGTCAGGCACTTGGGGACACACACAGGCAGTAATCTGGCCTTTGACCATCACATATCTACAGTAGTGAGGAAATCATTCTATGTTGTGCAGCTTATAAACAAAGGTATAGCATCTAGGTCTAAGGAAGCCATTGTTCCACTGTATTCAGCATTGATCAGACCTATCATTGAGTACAATGCCCCCTTTGGTATGTACCTAACTAGGCATATGCAACAACTGGAACAACCACAGAGGTTCCTCACTAAAAGAATACAGGGTGTAAGTAACATGTCCTATACAGACCACCTCAAGGCCCTATCCCTGTATTCTGTCTCCTACAGGCTGTTGAGGGGAGATCTTTGCCTGACATACAAGGCATTGTCAGAACCCATTCTGATGGACCTCCTGCATATCCACAAAATTAACAACACCAGAATTACCTGTTCTAAAGACTTAAATTGTGCCTGTAATATAAATAGGACATGCTGGAGAGATAGGTATGTATCACAGAGACTACCTCTTTTCTGGATCAGGATCTGCATCCATGTGAAGCATAGTAACTTGGACAATTGAGTGAGGAACAGGAATTTCATCCCTGGATCGGCACCTATGTCTCTAAGTGACACAGGCAGCCTGTAAAAGTGAACTTTTTTTCTGCAGAGATTCTACATATTTACTGATATTGGGAATCCATAATACTCCACTGCCAATCATGAGTAGACAGGTGAGCCACTGTGGTGACCCCTAACCAGGAAAAAGCCAAAAGAAGAAGAAGGTGAGCTGTAATGACAGATGCTTGAATGGCATTTTATGGTTGAAATGTTCTGAAATAGGTTGTTTTGTCATTATCGGTTCATACCCTTTGTTTCACTGCTTGCTGGAAAAATATTCAAAACTAAAAATCTAAAACACACTCTAACAAGTGATGCAGTATTATGAAAGGAATATATCAGGCAGATGAATCGAAAAACACATGCACGTACGCATAGTCCTAAAAATGGGTGCATGGCTCCTGTGGTTTGAACTCATCACATAGTGCCTCAAAACCTACACCACCAAAACAGACAAATAGAAGCACAAAACACACACCTACATTCGCAGAGGCTATCAATAAAAATCTGCCCAAACAACCAAGACCTCCAAAGAAGAAATGCAAGCAACCTTCACCCCCCAACTCAACCCAAATGACACATACCTCACAAACTCAGTGTGTCACTCAACTACAGCCCATAAGGCATAACATACCCAACACTCTAGTCATAGGTGACTCTATAGTCAGGCACACTGATGTTCCACTCACCAGGCTAAAAAGGAGAAAGTTACTGTCATCTGCCTGTCAGGTGCCAGGATCCACGAGATAACGCATGCACTCAAGTCACTCCACAAGTACAAATATGACTCTGTCATTGTCCATGTTACTGTGAATGACCTGAGACGTACCTCCCTGGACTACATGAAAAGAGACATGGAGCAGCTCTCCGATCTTGTAGCCCAGGCAGGTATGACCCTAGCCCTGAGTAGCATCCTGCCATCACCCAGAATGATACCACAGTACAAGGACAAAATGACTGACTTCAACAATTGGCTAAGCTTTTGGTGTCGTTTTAAAGGAATCTAGTATCTGTCTGCCTGGGATGACATGATTGACAGACCACAATGTTTTGCCAGAGATGGCCAGCACCTGTCACCCTTGGGCTTCCAGATACTGGCAAAGGCTCATTCCAACCCTATAGTGCCTTTTCTAGGCAAGGTTCAAATGACAAATGCACCACTGTAACAGGTACAAGCAAGCAAAAAATGAGGGTAATGCTAATCAATGCTAGAAGTCTAAACCTCAAAATGCACTCACTCGAGGGACTCCTTAAAATTGAGAATATTGACATCTGTGCAATGACAGAGACCTGGTTCAAATCTCCAGAGAGCACCCTTCCATTACAAGGCTATAATTTATACCACACCTTTTGGCCACCTAACTTGGACCGAAACACTAAAGGCAGAGGCGTGTCCATATTTATTAAGAATGTCCACACCTCCAAGCTAGTTGCTCAGCATAATGCATCCAAGATTATTCAAGTGCAACTAACTCTGGGCGAGACCACAATCCAAATTGTAGCTTGCTACAGACCCCCCCCACCATGCCCCATGATTCCCACTACTCTTTTCTTGATACACTGGAAAATATTAGGGTACAACCCAACACCCTAATAATGGGTGATTTCAACTACCCCACCATTAACTGGGAAATCTACTCATGTACCATCTTTTTTTGCTCAACGTTTTCTGGAATTCATAAATTTCAACGCTTTCTATCAACTTATCCATACCCTCACCAGGGGCAGCAATATCCTAGACCTGGTCATTACCAACATGGATGACCGGTGTTCCACAACAGAGGTCAATTCCTCATTGGTCAGATCTGACCACAAGCTAATCACCCTAGACATCCACATCCTGCCCCCAGCCCCCATTAGCGAAATAACCGTAAAAAATTTCTCCAAAGCCAACTTCACACTTCTTAAGACACGTGGCAAACTTCATGACACCCAAGAAGATGGACAATAGAATTATGACTGCTGAATCCTACAGAAATACACTTTATAAGCACTTACACGAGTGCATGGATTGTGCTATCCCTAACAGAACCAAGATGCTATCCTCCAAAAAAAGGAAGAAAATCTGGTGGTCTTCTGCCATAAACAAACTCTACAACAGAAGAAAGAAACTGTTGTAAAAAAGAGTAAAATCCCATGATTGGAGGACTCCCTGGTCAGCCTCAGTAAGAAGCTGAGATCCCTCATAAAATCCTCCAAAGCTAGTTACGAAAACGAAATCGCCACTGATTCTAAAGACAACCACAAAGCATTCTATAGCTATGTCAAAAATCTCAATGGCAACACTCAGATCTGCTCTGAGTTACAGCACAATGACTCTAAATATACCAAACCAAATGATATTGCTAACATCCTGGCACATAGGTTCAGTGCTAACTTTACCCCCTCTCACCCCTTAAAGAGCCCATCTCTATACTGGAAGAATGCAAAGTTCCTGTAATTATGGCTGCACAGGTAAAAACCTCACTCTCCAAAGCCAAGAACACAGCATCCATGGGACTTGACAACATCCCAGGCTGCATTCTACATGAACTACAGAATGAACTGGCACTCCACCAAAGTACCATATTCAATCATAGCCTCACCTCAGGCTTTGCGCCCATTGAATGGCGCACTGCAACAGTTATCCCACTCCACAAAGGGGGAGCCATGACAGACCCCAGGAACTACCGCTCCATTAGCCTGGTGAGCCTGGTCTGCAAGGCCATGGAAGGTATCATCATGGAACTCATAAACAAAGACACTGGTAATCTCCAAACTCTGGAACCCACACAGTTTGGGTTTGTAAAAGGCAGATCATGTCTCCTAAACCTGACAGACTTCTTTGAAGCAGTCACCAAAGCCATAGATGAGGGTAAGGTGGTTCACACAGCCTATCTAGATCTCGCCAAGGATTTCAACACCATCCTCCACTCTGGAATTATAGATAAACTCACTAAACTAGGTATAAATCCCTATGTTACAAGATGGGTTGCCAACTGGCTTATTGACAGAACCCACACTGTGAAAGTAGCAGACTCCAAATCTGACTTCAGACCAGTGACAAGTGGAGTATCACAGGGTTCAGTCTTGGGTCCTTTCCTGTTTGGTATCTACTTCTCTGACGTACAGGCTAACACAGAAGGTCTTTGGCTAACTAACTTCACAGATGACTGCAAACTAAGAGCCATAATCAAAACTCCTAACGATGTGGGCATCCTACAAAAGGGCCTCACTGAGACAGATGCCTGGTGTCAAAGTCTTGGCCTCAAGCTCAATGCCAAAAAGTGCATTGTCATCCCCTTTGGTAAAAACTCTGTACTCATGAACTACCACATAGGCGGTAGTCTACTTGACACTGAAAGTGTGATAAGAGATCTTGGGACACAGGTGGACAGTAGTCTCTCCTTTGATAATCACATCACCACAGTGGTCAGGAAATCCTTCTACGTGGCACACCTCATCACAAAATATTTCTCATCCAAAAAAAAAAAAGAGGTCATTCTTCCCCATACTCATCACTCATTAGACACATTATAGAGTACAATGCCCCTTTTGGTATGTACCTCACAAGACATCTACAACAACTGGAAAGGCCGCAGAAATACCTCATAAAGAGGATTACTGGCCTCTGCCCTACGCAGACCATCTCAAAAACTCCAGCTTGACTCCGTCGCATATTGCCTACTCAGAGGCGATCTCTGCCTAACATACAAAGCTATGTCAAACCCAGAGTTGTTGGACATGCTCCACTTAAAGAAATCCCAATCCCTCCAAGCTACACGATCTAGGGACCTAAACCTTGTCACCACAATAAACAGAACATGCTGGAGGGATAGATTCCTGTCCCAGAGACTTCCCATACTTTGGAACAGACTACCTATCTATGTCAAACAGAGCTCCTCATTAGCACTCTTCAAGAAAAATCTTGATGATTGGATGGGAAATAGGAAATTCACCCCAGGGATCACTTCTGTGGCTCTGCCTGACAGGGATGCAGGAAAATAATTTTCTTGAGTGGTGAAAGCCAGGGTACCTTTTTGGCTGGGCTTATATAGGCCCTAAGGCCAATAGCCTAGTACCTACCTATAAACCTATGAAAACAGCTCAAAGGTAAACTTAATCCAGCACTGGCTAGATGCAATTTATTTTAATGTGGGTTGCAATGCTGTTTCAATTAATGTGACTCTCAAGGGCAAAATGATTATTGTTCATCTTCTGTTTTCATTGTGAGACTGTATTGTTTTGTTTAGCAATGGTTATCAGTTTTTGTGCTACAAAATTTGAAATAAAAGCTAGGGACATCCAAAGCATAAACTCAAGCAAACTCCACCCCCCAACACAACCCAAATGACACATAGCCCACAAACTCAGTGTGCCACTCAACCACAGCCCATAAGGCATAACAACGTACTCAACACTCTAGTCATAGGTGACTCTATAGTCAGGCACACTGATGTTCCACTCACTAGACTAAACAAGAAGAAAGTGACTGTCAGCTGCCTGTCAAGTGCCAGGATCCACCACATAACACATGCACTCAGGTCACTCCACAATAAGTACAAATATGACACTGTCATTGTCCATGTTGGTGTGAATGACCTGAGAAGTACCTCCCTGGACTACATGAAAAGAGACATGGAGGAGCTCTCCGATCTTGTATCCCAGGCAGGTATGAACCTAATCCTGAGTAGCATACTGCCATCACCCAGAATGATACCACAGTACAAGGACAAAATGATTGACTTCAACAATTGGCTAAGCTTCTGGTGTCATTCTAAGGGGGTCCAGTATTTGTCTGCCTGGGACAACATGATCAACAGTCCACGATGCTTTGCCGGAGATGGCCTGCACCTGTCGCCCTTATGATTCCAGATACTGGCTAAGGCTCTTGCAACCCCTATAGTGCCTTTTTTAGGCAAGGTTCAAATGACAAATTCACCACCGTAACAGGTACAAGCAAGCAAAATCTAAGGGTAATGCTACTCAATGCTAAAAGTCTAAACCTCAAAATGCACTCACTCGAAGCACTCCTTAAAATGGAGAACAGTGACATATGTGCAGTGACAGAGACCTGGTTCAAAGCTCCAGAGAGCACCCCTGCATTACCAGGCTTCAATTCATACCATACCTTTCAGCCACCTGACCCAGAAAGAAGCACTAAAGGCGGAGGCATGTCCATATTCATTAAGAATATCCACACCTGCAGGCTAGTTGCACTGCATAATGCATCCGAGATTATCCAAGTGCAACTAACTCTGGGCAAGACCGCAATCCAAACTGTAGCTTGCTACAGACCCCCCCACCTTGCCCCAGGATTCACACTCCTCATTTCTTGATACACTGGAAAGTATTAGGGTACAACCCAGCACCCTAATAATGGGCGATTTCAACTACCCCACCATTAACTGGGAAAACTACTCATGTACCAGCTCTTTTGCTCAACGTTTTCTATAATTCATAAATTTCAACACCTTGGATCAACTTATTCACACCCCCACCAGGGGCAGCATTATCCTAGACCTGGTCACTACCAACATGGGAAACCGGTGTTCCACACCAGAGGTCAATTCCTCGTTGGTCAGATCCGACCACAAGCTAATCAGCCTAGACATCCACATCCCACCCCCAGCCCCAATTAGGGAAACCATCATAAAAAACTTCTCCAAAGCCAACTTCACACTTCTTAAGACAGAAGTGGCAAACTTCATGACACCGATGCAGACGGACAATAGAGGTATGACTGCCGAATCCTACACAAATTTTATTTATTTTATTTTTATTTTATTTTACATTTGTTAACCGGGCTGGTCCAACTGGATATATGTCCATTTTCAGCAGAGGCCCGGGGAGAAAAGCTCCACATGCAAGCATTTGTAATATCAGGTAAAACATTAAACATGGTTATAATATATATGTCAAAATCATTAGATATTAAAAGGCAGAAGTTGAGAAAATAGAGAGTGTATTTTGTTAGGAGTTTCTAGAGCTAGAGAAAGTAAAGAAGAAAAAAATATAAAGAAATTTTTCTAGTACCTAGATACCTGAGGAAAGGTAGTTATTTACAGAAGAGAAGTTGAGAGTACCTAGATACCCAAGGTAATCTAGTCAGGGTTGCTACAGGGGCAGATCCAGTGGGTTTTGAGGTGTGTTTTGAGTTGGGATTTGAAGCAGGGAAGAGAGGAGATTGCTGTGAGATTGTGAGGAAGAGTATTCCAGGTTTTTCCTACTGTGTTGGAGAACAAGGATTTGCCAGCTGAGTTATTGGGTTTACTAGTTGATATAAGTAGTTTGTCGGAGGAGCGAAGGCTTTTAAGATTGCAGTATGGAGTGATAAGTGATGTGAGAATTTGTGTGTTTATGGGTTTGTAAAGGATTTTGTGGGCTAAGGAGATCTGGTGAAATAGAATTTGGTTTTGTAGCTCTAGCCATCGTAGTTGCCTTAAGTTTTGGCAGTCGTGAGTTCTAAAAGTAGAATTAGTGGCAAATCTGGCAATATTGTTGTAGGCAGCAGACAGTTTGCTGAGGTAAGCTTTGGACACTGAAGTCTAGATGGGAGAGGCGTACAGGAGAGTGGAGATAAGATGGGTCTGGGCAATGGAAGTTCTGGCATGTGGAGTAAGGAATAGTTTAATTCTATAGAGGGAGCCTAGTTTTCTGTTAACTAATTTTATAGTATTGTTGATGTGTGTGTCAAAGGTCAGATTGTTGTCTATTTCAACTCCGAGAAGTTTGGTAGATGGATCGGGTGATATGTTCGTGCCACTACTTGATGTGACACAGAAATTCAGTGGAGAGGATTTTTGGGTTGGTGAGAAGAGTAATAATTTGTTTTTTTTGGGATTCAAAATTAAGCATCGTTTGAGGAACCAAAATTCTACGGTTTCAAAAGTCTTTTGGGTGAGAGAGTGCAGTACAGAGGGGGATGAGGCAGAACAGATTAAGGTGGAATCATCTGCATATTGTATACAGGTGGCAGGAGAAATAGGAGTATGGAGATCATTAATGAAAATTGAAAAGAGGAGAGGGCCAAGAATTGAGCCCTGGGGAACTCCTAGAGTAATGGGGAGGTGGTTGGATAAGTTATTTTGCCACCTCACTGCCTGTTTTCTGTTGTGCAGGTAAGAGAGGAACCATTTAATTGAGTTTGTGTTAAGTGCAAATGATTTAAGTAAGTGTAACAAGATTTCGTGATTGACCATATCAAAGGCTTTGGATAGGTCAATAAATATAGCAGAGCTAAGGGTATTATTGTTCCTATTTTTATTGATGCAGTCTGTGAAGGAGAGGAGGGCAGAGGTGGTGTTATGGTAGGGTCTAAAACCATGTTGACAATTAGCTAGCAGATTGTTAGTTAACAGGTGTTTCAGAAGTTGCTTTTGGACACATTTTTCCATGATTTTAGCAAGAGGAGACAACAAGGCTATGGGTCGGTAGTTAGAGAGTTCAGTTGATTTTCCTCCTTTATGAAGGGGAATAACATGAGATATTTTCCAGAGAGAAGGAATGTAGCCTTCTTCAATGGTTCTGTTAATCAGGATGGATATGGGATAGGTCAGTGCATTAGCAGAAACTTTTAGATACATAGCAGGTAGATGGTCCGCAGATGGAGAGGATGGTTTAAGTTTATGTAGCAGAGAACGAATGAGTGCAGAGGGAACACGATGAAGTTGAAATGTGGGAATGGAAGTGTTAGAGGAGGAGGAAAGACAGGAAATATCAGGGGAGAGTTGATTGGAAAGAGACTGGACAGTTTCAGTAAAGAAGGTGTTAAAGGCGTTGGCAGTGTGTTTGGGGTTATATTGGGAGGTGCCTGCTGGGCTTGGAGTGTCCGATTGGCCAGGCTTCATGAGATTATTTATTCCTGCCCAGAACTTTTGTGGGTTATGCAGGTTAGCCTGTTGCAAATGGCAGTAGTAGTTTCTTTTATCCAGAATTACTGCTTTTTTGTAATGTTTCTTATTTGTTTAAAGTTGAGATGGTCTGTGGGATCTTTAGTACTGTGGTATTTGGACCAGAGTTTATTTTTCAGGATAATCTTTTGCCTTGTGTCCTTTGTTAGCCAAGGGGCGGCTCTTAAGAAAAGTCTGATGGACCTTGTGGGAGCATGTGTGTCAAGAATAGATAGGAATTTAGAGTTAAAATATGTCACAGCATCATCCAGTGGGAGGTGTTTAAGAGGAGACCAACTGCAGGACCTAAGTTCTGCTTCAAATCTATCAGGGTTAAAAATTTTGTTTGTTCTAACTATTTTGTATTTTGTTAAGTTAGGTTTATCAATTTTATGTCCAATTAGATAAATAAGGGCATGGTCACTTATATCATCAGGTGGTGTACCTACTGTATATGTTTGGTGGTGGCTATTTATCAGAATCCAGTCTAAAATGCTTTCTTTGTTGCTAGGTTTATTTCTTCTGGTAGGAGAGAGAATAGTTTGTGAGAAAACATGCAGATTTAAGAGGGTGGAAGGGTAAGCTGAAGAGCAGGTATTCCAGTCTATATTGACATCTCCAAGGACTATTGTTTCTTGTGGAAATTGTATGGCCAGCCAGTTAAGGATTTATTCTAAGGTACTACTGTTGTTGCCTGGGGGCAGGTATATGCAGATTATATAGATGGATTTGAAGGCATTAACTTGGAGTTTGGATATAAGGATTTCAGCATTACTTTTGGAGGGAGGTTTATTCTGTAAGGCAGTGATTTGCATCCCTGATTTGTAGAGGATTGCAACCCCACCACCTTTTTTTGTAGTGCGGTCAAGTCGATGAATGTTGTAGCCAGGGGGAATAATCTCTTTGTCCTGAGTTACTGGTTTAAGCCAGGTTTCAGTTAAGCAAAGGATGTTGAATGAGTGTGCATCATAGTAGTGCATGGAGGGGGACAATTTTATTTTTAATACTGCGGATGTTAAGGTGAGCTATTATTAGAGAGTTTGAGGGTTTGGTTAGTTTATTTGAGTTAGAGGAGAGAGTGGAAAGTGGGTTTGCAGCTGTGGTGTTGTTTGGGCCTGGGTTGGGTTGAATGTCACCTGCTAGCAGAGAGAGGATTAATCTTTTTAACCAGTCAGAGGGTTTAGGGGAACTGAGTAGTGAATTTCTGTCATTTTGATGGGAGTAGGTAATGTGAGTCTTTCTATGAAATTTTGTAGCTAGGTAGCTGGGAGAAAGTATGAAGTTGAAACAGTGATGAGATGAATGTATGGTAGTTAAAGTTATGTGTTTGGAGAGAGTATTAGCTTCTGAGGGGCTATGGTGTTCATAGGAAGTTAGGAAGTAGGGTATAATAAGGAAAGGGAGAACTGAGAATGTGAGTTGTTGCACTTTATAACCACTTACACGAGTGCATGGATCATGCTATCACTAACAGAAGCAAGATGCTATCCTCCAAAAAAAGGAAGCCAATCTGGTGGTCCCCTGCCATAAACAGACTCAACAATAGAAGAAAGAAACTGTTGCAAAAAAGAGTAAAATCCCATGACTGGAAGCACTTCCTGGTCAGCCTCAATAAGAAGCTGAGATCCCTCATAAAATCCTCCAAAGCTAGTTATGAAAACAAAATCACCACTGATTCTAAAGACAACCACAAAGCATTCTATAGCTATGTCAAGAATCTCAATGGCAACACTCAGATCTGCTCTGAGTTGCAGCACAATGGCTCTAAATATACAGAACCAACTAATATTTCCAACATTCTGGCAGATAGGTTCAATGCTAATTTTACCCCCCCCCCCAACCCCCTAAAGGGCCCATCTCTATACCAGAAGAAGGCAAAGTTCCCATAATCATGGCTGCACAGGTAAAAACCACACTCTCCAAAGCCAAGAACACAGCATCCATGGGACCTGACAACATCCCAGGCTGCGTTCTACATGAACTACAGAATAAACTGGCATCCCACCTAAGCACCATGTTCAATTATAGCCTCACCTCAGGCTTTGTGCCCACTGAATGGCGCACAGTGACAGTTATCCCACTCCACAAAGGGGGAGCCACCATGGACCCCGCAAACTACCGCCCCATTAGCCTAACGAGCCTGGTCTAAAAGGCCATGGAAAGTATCATCATGGAACTTATAAACAAAGACATTGGTAATCTCCAAACTCTGGACCCCACCCAGTTCGGGTTTGTAAAAGGCAGATCATGTCTCCCAAACCTGACTGACTTCTTTGAAGCAGTCACCAAAGCCATAGATGAGGGTAAGGTGGTTTACACAGCCTAGCTAGATCTCACCAAGGCTTTTGACAACATCCCCCACTCTGGAATTATAGATAAACTCACTAAACTAGGTATAAATCCCTCTGTCACAAGATGGGTTGCCAACTGGCTCACTGACAGAACTCACACTGTGAAAGTAGCAGACTCCAAATCCAACTTCAGACCAGTGACAAGTGGAGTACCACATGGTTCAGTCCTGGGTCCTCTCCTGTTTGGTATCTACTTTTCTGAAGTACAGGCTAACACATAAGGTCTTTGGCTAACAAAGTTCACAGATGACTGCAAACTAGGAGATATAATTGAAACTCCTAATGATGTGGACATCCTACAAAAGGGCCTCACTGAGACAGATGCCTGGTGTCAAAGCCATGGCCTCAAGCTCAATGCCAAAAAGTGCATTGTCATCCCCTTTGGTAAAAACTCTGTACCCATGAGCTACCACATAGGTGGTAGTCTACTTAACACTGAAAATGTGATAAGAGACCTTGGGATACAGGTGGACAGTAGTCTCTCCTTTGATACTCACATTGCCACAGTAGTCAGTAGGCGATCTCTGCCTAACATACAAAGCTATGTCAAACCCAGAGCTGCTGGACATGCTCCACTTAAAGAAATTCCAATCCCTCTGAGCTACATGGTCTTGGGACCTAAACCTTGTCATCACAATAAACAGAACATTCTGGAGGGTCCTGTCCCAGAGACTTCCCATACTCTGGAACAAATTACCTATCTATATCAAACAAAGCTCCTCATTAGCACTTTTCAAGAAAAATCTTGATGATTGGATGGGAAATAGGAAATTCACCCCGGGGATCACCTTTGTTGCTCTGCTCGACAGGGGCACAGGAAAATAGTTTTCTTGGGTGGCAAAAGCCAGAGTACCTTTTTGGCTAGGCTTGTATACGCCCTAGGGCCGATAGCCTAGTACTTACCTATGAACCTATGAAGAAAGCAAAATGCATCATAAGATCAGTTTTATCCTGCTCTCCCATACGCCAGTCTTTACAGAACTCCAGTTTTAACTAGGTTTAATTTAGATCATCTTCTAAGTAATTGTCTAAAGAATAAATCCCATCAACACTGGCACATTATTTAAAAGTAACATTATTAGTAGTCTTTGTGGACAGATGTCAAGAAGTGGACATGCCTGCATATCAAGGCCATAGGGTGCCCCTCTGTTGTTATGTGGAGCCCACATTGCCACAGGGGAGTGTGGTTAGGCTGCAGGTGTAAAAATGCCTTAATGTTTGCTAGGATGATGACTCTGTGGTTATCTCTCACTTCAACAGGAACGAATGGTCTAGGAATAGCTCTCATCCCATAAAGGACAAATGAGCCAATAGATTGCTGAGAATTGATGGTTGACAGGCAGCAAGGTGCAAAAACATACACCTAAAGAAAGAAACATGACTTTATTAAACTTTTTGAAATAACTGTTGAAATTACTCTAATTTAATATATGACATTTTCTGCAAGAAATTCCACAAGACATCCATATCTACCTAAAATATACCTGAATATAATATTCAACTCTTTCTTAACTTTACCTGTATTACCCCAAACTGATGCATATCTTGATATAGACCCTGATGACCCATAGTCTGATGAAGTGAACACTGATTAAAGTGAAAGTTATTAACAACCTCAAAATGCCATAAAAATAACAGCACAGAAGAAGGCATGTTTGAGAAGAGAAACACATTTGAAAACTGCAGACATAAATATGAAAGCCTTTAATGACACTATTTTGAAAGTATAAATATTAAATGTAGCATTCAGTCAGGAAGATGTTTGGTGACTTCTCCTACTTTGCATTAAACATCTAACAATTTGTGTTTTGACCACCTATGTGTTGATATGAAATGCTAAGTAAATTGTCCTGCTCCCCATGTCAGAATTATCAGTTTATTGGTGCTATTTGTGAACATGATGCTCAATTCTACAGGACTGCTTCATAGTAATTGTGTCTAATGGTCTTAACAATTCATAAACCTCCCTTAGATCCCTTCACTACTCCATGGTGTAAGAACATACTCAACTGTGTACCTGGAAGAGGCAAAGTACACAGCTGAATCTATACTGTAGTATATGATTCATAATGTTTGAGTAAATGACTTAGAACAAACCAGTGTTCATCACTCATTCTCAGTAGGGTGTAAATGCCATCAGTATGTCAGTTTTACATGATGCCACACTGAATTAGCAGGGGCTAAGGTTATTGTGATATTTGGTGGGCTGCCTAATGAACTGTTCACAATCACCAACTAATGGCAGAACTAGAGTCAAGACAGACATGTAAGTCACAAAGTTGCAGTTATGATTGGTGGTTAACAGGTGGCTTTGCTGATATGTTGGTATATTTTGTTCACTCTCTCATACATACATACATACATGCAGTCTCTTCTGCATTCAAACACATTCAAACGCATGCACTCTTCATTCTCTCCTGCACCGTTCACTCCCTCATACACACACGCAGTCTCTTCTGCATTCAAACACATTCAAACGCATGCACTCTTCATTCTCTCCTGCACCGTTCACTCCCTCATACACACACGCAGTCTCTTCTGCATTCAAACACATTCAAACACATGCACGCTTCATTCTCTCCTGTAGCTTCCAGTTTCATAATTAAAAGCACTTTGTAAAAGCATTACAAAGTGAAGTTGAAATCATTGGCTACTGAAAAAAAAAAGAATCAAACCAACCTGCAGATAAAACACTTCTGAAACAGGCGGATCGGATGGAATAGTTCACTGCTTCACGGACCGCTTCTAAGAGCAGACCGGTACAGGAAATGGAGGGATCCAGAAGCAACACAAGTAAATTCTTCAATTGCTTGCCACAAAACGGAATATTAGCAGTTGGACCCCTCTATTCTAAAATAACAATGGCAACAGGAATGGGGGGTGGAGGTGTTATGCAAGTGGTGGCTAGGATTTCGCTAACTGATTGGCTGCCACCACTTGCTTCAAGAAATCCAGGCAGAAGCGGCTTAGTGTGAAAAAGCCGATTTACTAAAAATAATTAAATGTAAACATACTGTTACTGTAATGTGAAAGCTAAGATGAGAAGGTGACTGGCAAAGTTCAGTTACTTTTTCAACTTAGTTTTCATGACATGGTGCTGAAATAGGACCGGGAAGTACGTTGCACCTGTGAAAGGCACTCGAGGGTAACATCATAAAATTCCACACATCTCTCAGCACGCTGGGATGTAAGCACAGAGGTGCTATGAGATGGTAGTCAGGGATAATGAGTTAAATTAAATCAAGATATCTGTAATGATTGTATAAGTAATGAAGAAAATAATATGCATATTCACAGGTTTGAACAGTGTTTATGGTAACTGGGGAAAAATAGCCAAGTAAGGGGACACTGGAATGGCTGTGGGGGGACGGTGCTGTGGCAGGAGCCCTGATCCATTACCCTGCCTAGGGCTCCATTTGACCATGATCCAGATCCGAATGGGATAGGTTAATTCAAGCACCAAAAGGGAAAATGGCTAAGCTTAAAATGTCCTGCGAGAGCAGCTTGCCTACTACCAGGTCCACTAAAGGAGGTCATGAACTTAGGCTGGCCTCAGAAACCAAAGATAAAGGAGTTAGCAGGGTGACCTAAACGTTAAGGTGTTTGCCTTACAAACACAAGGTGCAGGGTTTAAGTCTCACAAGGGATAATTGGCTAGGCTTAAAATGGCCCACAAGGGCAGTTAGCCTAGTACTAATCTAGGAACCTATTAGAAATCCTTTTTAGCTATGTTAGAAATATAAAAAAATACCCTGCATTGCTCAGAACTTACTCATAATGGGACCTCCCATTCTGACCCAAATGACATTGCCAATATTCTTGTAAACATATTTAGGGGCAACTACACCCCAAGACTTCTATTCAAACTCCCAAAATATCTGAATCCCTTACTGACCCAATTATATCTAAAGATAATTTACTGAATGTGCTAAACAAGAACAAAAATACTTACTCCACGGGACCTGATAATATAATTGGTTGAGTGAGTAATAATGGCAAACATGCCCTTGTAGTCACACTCCTCAAATGTTTAACTTATGTTTAGCAACTGTTTTTTTTCCCTAGAGAGTGGGGCACAGCAGTGGTGATGCCCCACCATAATGGTGGCTTTATAAGTGACCTGGGTAATTACAGACCTATCAACCTTACAAGCCTCATCTGCAAAGTCATGGAATGAGTTATAATTGGACTCATAAAATGGGATATCAATAATTTTGTTAGACATGCCCCCCCCCCCAAAAAAAAAAAAAACTGTGGTTTTGTGAATGGCAGATCCTGTCTATTTAATCTGGTGAATTTCTTTGAAAGGGTTACAGAGGTTATAGACACCGGCCATGCATTACATCTTGTCATGGCTAAGGCTTTAGATACAATTCCCCATGCTGGTATCATACAAAAGCTAAATGTTTTAAAACTTGACTCATACATGGTAAGAATAATATCAAACTGGCTGAAAGTCAGAGCCCACACAGTGCAAGCTGCAGATGCTTCATCAGAAATTATGGAAGTGACCAATGGTGTCCCACATGGCTCAGTGTTGGGACCTCTCCTTTTTGGTATTTATTTCTCAAATCTCCAAGAAAAGAGCCAAGCCCTCTGGCTAGCACAGTTTGCAGATAATCTCACACTGGGGTTTGTTGTTAAGTCACCCTATGACCGAAGCACAGCTAGGTCAACCAGTTGCTACAGTTTAGACCACACACAGAGCACCACAGTGCTCAAGTTTGACTGCAAATACAATACCAGTTTTTAAATGCCAGTATGCATTAAAGAATGATTGGAATCAGATGATCACACCCCCAACACTTTGTGCTCTGGGCAGTTGCCCCCTTCACTCCACCCTAGCTATGCTACTGCCCTATGACAACCAAAGCCTCCAGAATGCACTTGCCCTAGTAAACTCTTGGTGTACTAAAAATGGGCTCAAACTAAATGCTGAAAAATATAGTATCTTCATTACTAATGGTAGACAACCACTCCTCTACAAAATGAACATGCACTCAGGGTCCTTGGTACCGGAGTCGATATTTCCCTTACTTTTGACCATCACGTGACAACAGTTGTCAAGATATCCTTTCATTTAATTCAGCTAACTGCTAAAGGAATATCATCAAGGTCTAAAGAGGTAATCCCTTCCTTAGACTCAACTTTGATCATGCTAATTATCAAGTAAAATAGCCCTTCTGGGATATATTTGTCTAAGCATATCTTACAATTAGAAATATCACAAGGAATCCTAATCGAAACAATCACAGGCCCAAAGTCTCTGGGATACCAAGAGAGGTTGAAAGCTCTTTCCCTTTAATTCAGTGTCTTAAAGACTTTTGAGCGGAGATCTCTGTCTTGCTTATAGAAAAAAAATGATTATTCTACACTGCCTGTTTCTTTGCAAGTCCAGTATTTCCACCAATACTAGAACCAGAGACTAAATAATCACCAGTAGATAAATAAAACACAATAAAGGGATAGTTTTATAACCCAGCACTTCCCAAACATCTGGAATACACTTACCCTGCATATTATCTTTCTATAAACATAAACTTTGTTTATGAATAATGATTATACAATTAAACTATTCTAGATATTGTCCATTCCTCAGGAAGCAAAGACAGCTAAAACTGCAGTCTACAGCATCTCAGACTATTAAGATGCATTTTCTCCTGACAGAGAATCTGTGTCAGCCATTAAGGCATTTTTTTTTTCATTTCAATGCCACAGAAATGGCATAAGTTCATAACAGTCTAGTGGCAATAACCATCTTGGATGCTCACCTGAAGACACCAAAATGGGAAATCTCATCAATATCAAAGAGCTTTTCTCTAAACAAGCCATCAAAGAGATCAGTTGCAATACAGGACGACTGCAATGTTGATTCAGGAGCAATGGAGCAAATGCCAAGAAAAAAAGTACTGCATTATAGGACTGCCTGAAATCCAGTTTTGAGCTGTTGAGATAAAACTTACTGTTTCGTAAATCATCTGTTCATCAATGCAATGCCTGAAATAAATAAATATTGCAGGCTGCGGAAAGCCATAAAGTATTAATGACAATGCAAAGTGGGTGAATACAACTGGAGTGCTTCACTTTCTTGATGACTACTGTATGCCATTTAGTCCCTGCATCTGAGAAACAAAAGCTGTGCCTGCATTTTCAGAATTTCAAAAACCACATATGAGGTGGATATAGCATTCCATCAAGGTTGTGTTTCATCTCCTTCCCATTTGTGATTTACATGAACAGGATATCAAGGTGAAGCTAATGCCTCAAAGCAGTGACAAGTGGATTACCACAGGGTTCCATCCTGGGACCTCTCCTGTTTGGTATCTACTTCTCTGAAGTACAGGCTAACACAGAAGGCCTCTGGCTAATGAAGTTCGCAGATGACTGCAAACTAGGAGCCATAGTCAATTCCCCAAATGATGTGGACATACCACAGAAGGGCCTCACTGAGACAGATGCCTGGTGTCAGAGCCATGGCCTCAAGCTCAATGCTAAAAAGTGCAGTGTCATCTCCTTTGGTAAAAACTCTGTACCCATGAACTACCACATAGGCAGCAATCTACTTAACACCGAATGCGTGATAAGAGACCTTGGGACCCAGGTGGACAGTAGTCTCTCCTTTGATAGTCACATCGCCACAGTAGTAAAGGAAGTCCTACGTGGCACACCTCATCATAAAAGGGTTCTCATCCAGGAAAAAAGAGGTCATTGTTCCCCTCTACTTATCACTCATTAGACTCATAGAGAACAACGCCCCTTTTGGAATGTACCTCACAAGACATCTGCAGCAGCTGGAAAGGCCACAGAAGTACCTCACAAAGAGGGTTACTGGCCTCAAACAAATGCCCTACACTGACCACCTCAAAAAACTCCAGCTTTACTCCATAGCATATCGCCTACTCCGAGGTGATCTCTGCCTAACATATAAAGCTATGTAAAACCCAGAGCTGTTGGACATGCTACACCTAAAGAAATCCCAATCCCTCCGAGCTACACGCTCTAGGGTCCTAAACCTTGTCACCACAATAAACAGGACATGCTGGAGGGATAGATTCCTGTCCCAGAGACTTCCTATACTCTGGAACAAGCTACCCATCTATATCAAGCAAAGTTCTTCATTAGCACTCTTCAAGAAAAATCTTGATGAGTGGATGGGAAATAGGAAATACACCCCGGGGATCACCTCTGTGTCTCTGCTGGACAGTGGCACAGGAAAATAACTTTCTTGGGTGGTGTAAACTATGGAACCTTGCTGACTAGGCTTATGTAGGCCCTTGGGCCGATAGCCTAGTACCTACCTACGAACCTATGAACCTATAAAACATCCATTTTGAAGATACAAGATTTACATTAATGCTGCCAGCAATGGTGAGGTTTAAATGGAGAAATGGAGATCGTGTGAAAATGTCATCATGTATTTGAGATTGACATTGCTCAGATGTACCCCCATTGCAGGGGTGAACTGCACTAGCATTACTATGCCATTCAATACAAAATGTTATGACAGAGGGCATACTGTTGGGGATCTTCCTGAGCACCTCTGGGATATGACCCATTTCTTTAATATCTAGTACCCATTTTGGGGAATATTGGAAACTACTCTTCACCCAGCACTGCCTAAAGTACACTAATCCGAGGATTACTGAGAAACCAGATGTGTTGAGGTCCTCTTGGAGACTTGTAAATGATAATGGACACTTGTCTGCGTTAACCGCATTAAAACATCAAAGAACTGGGGATTCCTGAGGAGTATCCTTTACAGACCAGAGCAATGTGAATAGACAAAGCATGACAGTTACAGAAAACAGTCACAAGATAAATCCTTCATTATCAACATCATAGAGCCACTAAGAAGGCCTGCTAAAATTTGGCATTGCTTGGCAGTGGTTACCAAGCAACACTTTTTTTTCATTTGGGGAATTAAATCATTGGAGCCACACTGCTAGAACTACACCAAGTACTTTGCTAGAAATAAGAAATACAGTTTTTTATAAAAGCATTCAAGACCAAATTTGTCAAAATAGTACATCCTCAGCAATTTAATATTCAAAAAAATCATCAAAAATGTATTCATTATATATACACTAGCACAAATACTGAAAGTGCATAGTCTTTGAATCACTTAGATATTTAAAATCTACAGCTTATGATATACATAATTGCTTTCTGGACTGCAACAGTTAGAATAAATTACTGGAATGTGGGAACATGAGCTGAAATACATTGGAAAGATAAATGCCAAAATTATAAATGTTAAAACTAGTTCAATACGAATTTTGAAAATATCATTGAAGTACTGATCCACTGTCAGAAAATTAGACATACATAGCAAAGCATTCCTTAACTTCAAAAGGATATATGTATGAGCCTCTATATCAGTTCAAATGCCATATGTTTGAGTCTCAGAGTCACTACTACCTTCCTGCTAATAAAGCTACTTGCAATCCAAGAAGAAAACTAAAGCCAAAATAAAGCCTTTCTTGCTGATGGGGGGGTGGGGGGGTCAAGCCCCTTAGCACCTGTATCTTCTGTATACACTATTTCAAGTTTGCAACAACTTGAAAAAGTTGTACTTGGAGATCCAGAATATGTATTCGGGTCTTCCTGAACGTGAAAACACAAATGAGGGTTTACCTATCAGTGAGTAGATGAGGGCAGCTAGATTGGAACCAGCTGTATTAAAACCATATCATACATGAGACACACTGTGTGTGTGTGTGTGTGTGTGTGTGTGTGTGTGTGTGTGTGTGTGTGTGTGTGTGTCTGCGCGCGTGCATGTGTGTGTGTGTGTGTGTGTGTGTGTGTGTGTGTGTGTGTGTGTGTGTGTGTGTGTGTGTGTATACATACATACACATACACATGTATGGGACATCAAAGATTAATCATTAAAACCTGAGTAGCCCCCTCAAACACTAACAATGGTACTTAAGCAGAGATGCCATTTTTCAAATTAATTATCATGCTGCAAGCTGCATATTCTTGATTTAGCATTCAAAGCAAAATAGATGATCAATGCAGTTCTGCAAAGAAGCGCATCAAGAACGATTTTCCTGAAAATATTACTGTGTCAGAATAGATTAGGTTCTCCCATCTGCTGAACATTCAGAAACTGCTACGTAATGAACTATTTGCACTAGAATAAACCATGAGATGAATTATGAAACTTTTTTTTTTATTAAGCATACATATGGAGATGTAATATTGGTCTTAGTAACTATAACCTTTATTGTTTTTCATCAGATTACATGCCAAAAGCCACAACAATGCATTTTGCCTGATGATGACATTTTTATTGCTGCTAGATTCATACCAATAGGTTACAGATAAACAATGTGATACTATTTAAAAATGCAATTGCTTATGGTTGCAATAAACAGTAACCAGTCCTCTGTAACAATTTGTGCTTTACTTTGTTTGGCAAATGGTGTTCCAACTCGTGAGGCTTCTGCTCCTTTCAGCCAGTTTAATTTCTAAATAATTTAATCATATGAATATCTTATTCCTCATTACTCATTTTATGTTCCTCCAACTTTATGGAATGCCATCCAGTCTTCAATACCAATTCTTGTAGATTTCCTACTCTTTCAAACAATGAATGTGATGGTACTGCAGGCCAAAGCCATGGCTTTAATCTCCTTGCAGACATTTCAGCTTCCTTAATCTAATTTCACATGTATTCATTTATAAATGCTGTTCACAAATCTTCAGAATGTGTACTGCATCACAGATGAATCATGGTTGAACAGCAAAGACCCCTGCTCAGCAACCAACGTTCGCAATACACCAGCACACATTTTCAGCAATTCACAGTGGTCGTGTCGGCATTTTGTGCGGCTTCAGCTGTTGCCAAATGCAGAGCCTGACATCAGCTAAACCACACAAAAGAATGCAATGAATTACTGGCATGCATAAACCTTCTATAAACTGTTGTGCTACCTTAAAATAATAGAATTTACAGTGTTAGCAAATCAATTATCAGTAGAAGATACCTATGTTATCTAAAAGGAGGACTGCAACTACCCAGCTATCAAGTATAATATTCTTCCAGAGACCAAAATAGTTTTTATGTGTGTCTGTTTTCAAGTCCATCCCCTGCTCAGACCTCTCATAGTCCCCAGGAAGCTTAGGTTTGGGATAGACTGCCTGGTCGGCAAATGTGATTCTTCTTAAGAGCATTAGTTTCTCCGGGCTATATATCGGAAATGATTCCAGTCTCCATGAGTCTTCTGTAAGACTTCACATGTGTTGAAGACATGTAATTTTAAGCCCAGAAATCAAAATACCTGTAATACATTTGACTGCAACAGGTCTTTACAATTTCCATAGGGGTAAACTGAATAATGAACCACTGCAGAAATGTTATTTTAGTAAAAGACTAGTAACATCATAAGCAAAAAATCAAACTTCATAAATAACCATATGCAATTGTTAACATTTCTAAAATACTAAACTAGAGTTGCTTAATGCAAACTTCAGTGCTTCTCGATGAAAAAACAAGCACCGTCACAATTAACACAATCTAAGCTTCTTCAGTGTACTTTTTGCTTGAATACTTTGCTTCCAATAAAGGTTCGAATCCTCTTCTCTGCCTATGACGTAAAAGAAGCAAAACAAGTAGTATCACCAGAAAAAGTCCCAAAACAACTCCACCAACTGCTGATCCAACGATGACAGCTACAGCAGTAACCTCATTTGAGTCTGTTAAAGTGAAAAGAAATGGGAAAACGTATATCTGTCAGAATACAACTCATTGTTCAATGCCACAGCAGGATATGCAGCCATGCAATAAAAATCAGTTATACAGTTAAACTTGTATATAAAATGATATGTTAAGACCTCACCAGGGATACTCACTATTGGACAAACATACAGATCTTTACTTCCAGACAGGCTTCCCCAAAACCAGTTGTCCCAAACTCCTTTTGCAGTAGCAAAGAAAGTGACAAGAGAGAGCACTTTTTTATTACACATTGGCAGCTGGCATAATGCTTCAGGTGTTTTCCTTACAGATGCAAGATACAGTGTTTGATTCTTACCTTTTGCCACTATCTGGATACTGGTTAGCATGTAATAATCTGTAGACTGATTGCCTGGTATTTACCTATGAACACATTAATGCTAGTGGTAAGAATTTGTTGCATTACAGAGGAAAAGGAGAGCTCCAGACAGAATTCCTTTGAAAGATCAACTTTCAACCTTTGGGCTTTACATTACCAGATATTAGGTCCCTCATTTATTCAAAAACAAATCACTTTTACAACTTACTGTATGTGCCAAAACTGAATTTCACTTGCACAAGTCATATAGATACTCTGAGCAAACAAAGCTGTTCAAAATTTTATGTTATGAATTTAACAATGAACAAAAAGTTGCAGGTGGTTTTTGTACTGATACAGTACCTAATGGAGACATTTATTGATTTTAAAAATGTACAGGATGTAGGATTAAAAATACAAATAAATGACACAGTAGGTGAACAGATGGGCATGGGTGACACATTCTGTTAAATGTTAAAGAACACAGGAGCATGGACTAACTTTTTTGTAGGAAGGAACAAGATGTGTGCCTCAAATTCCTTAAATTTTAGTAGAAGTAATCAACTTAAATATGAGCCATCTGAAAACAAAGTATGGATTATAACAAGGGTTGATGGACATTCACAGATAAACTATCCATGAAGATGTTCATAATATAGAGGATTATTATGAGCTCGCTTATCATAGCCTGCTTGTCATGTGTTCAAGGCTTGGATGCTGAGAAATTCACTTTGAGAGCAAAGCCAAAAATCTAAAGCAATAATCTGGATGTCCTGCAAAAATCTTAACAGTTGAGAGCTATGAAAGATGAGTGTAAGCGTAACAAACTGTGTTACACTACCTATCTTGACAGCGCTCGCTAAGTGTTTTACGGCTTTGAAAGCCAGGGAAACACTTGGTAATTTTTTTTTCCCATTAACTAGTAATACATGGAACAAGTAAAGCTCCATGCACTACAAAGAATTATAATCATTTCACCAGTCATAACCCCTTACTATATGTTTTTGAGATGCATGTCAAGTTTTACCTCTCAAGCTTTGCTCTCCCATGTTTCGAAAACATAATAAGTGGATATGAATGGCGAGCCGGTCATAATCCTCTATGTGCAAAATGAATAACAGTATAGTTAGGAATGAATTGTGGTAATACCCAAAATAAAACATTTGAAATTATGAAAAATCTCTACAGAACTAAGGTATGTGTATTTATTTTTCAGTAGAAATGCAGCAAACATGCTGAAAATTAAACTATTGTCAGGCACATATGCAAATTTGTTACTGTTACTTCTCACCAGATAAGCAATTTACCTCAAATGGTTTGAGGTATTCCAGAACTGGTAATCTCAAATCTGAAATTTTAAACAAAGAAAAAGAGAGGGAATCAGGGGAGCTTGACCAAATGCAAAGACAAGCAAGTATATCAGGATTCCATGCTACCTGAATTTCTACCAGTCAGGGCTGGCCCTATGCATAGGTCAACAAGGCAGTCATCCAGGGTGCTGTGTTTGTAGGGGTAATCTTTATTTATTTATTTATTTATTTTTAGAGCAATGTTTATTTAATTTATTTTTATTCTGAATTTGTTAATCGGGGTAGAACACAAAGTCCATTGAACCTATTTCAGGCTCAGCCCAGGGGACTTCTTCATTCTAAAAATATAAATAAATAAGTAAATAAAGCACCCCAGTTGAAAGAAAATATGCCTAAGGCACAGCAGGTGGTCCTGCGGGATTTTCCCCTGATTCACTTGACATTCAATCTATGTCAGAATAAACTTGTATGTTAAAGGGCACAGATTAGAGATCTAATAATGTTCAAATATAGGTGTAAAGGTGCCTGAAGGAGTCTTTTTTTTTTTTTTTGTAGCAACAAGAGGTTTGACTATCTAATGCTGGTCTTTAGTGATTGACTGTAATGGTCATCAGTTTACCAGAAAATAAAAAAAACAATTTTTTTATGAGGAACAGAGGACAACCCTACGAGACAAAATCAGGGACATTCTGTAAAACTCTGGACACTTGATATGAGAGGAATGGTGTTATTATTATTTTTACAATGATGCTGCCAGTGATTTCTGCTTTGTGATTTGTGTGGATAGTTAAGATGACAGGAATGGTGCTGTCAGATAAGTATACCATTCACTGCTGCAGTATTCATAACTAAAGGGATCTTGTGTCAAGGATAGCCCAACGTACAACCAGTATATCAAAACCTTTAGTACTTACAGGCACCGTACATCACATGTATGATCCCCGTGCAAGGCATAGGGGATAAATGTGATGTATGGACGCACACACTCAGAGCTGAAAAAAAAAACAGGAGGAACAGAATGCGCCTAGGGACAAGGAAGAACATGTGCATCCAGCAGGAGAAAAGGGCGAAGAAACCCTCGGCCAGGAGGGCAAGAAAGAAGAGACTAGAGCAAAGGGGTCAAGAGGGAGGGAGTGAATACAGTAACAGTGAAGATAAAGACATCTACTGTTATGGTAAGATTTTACACTACTGTACTAAGGTATAAACCTTGTTGGCTAGTCTGTCCATAACCCTATTATCCTTGCCTGAAGGCGTACCTTTCAACTGTACTGAATTTCTCTGTATTTTCCATCTTGGGGAGGCAAAATAATAGGGTGCCATGAATTCCCGAGTGGCCCGTTGAAATCCTGATTTTGTTTTTTTTATTTTATTTATATTTTTTGCTAACACTGTGACATCATCATGCATGACTAGTATATCGGCCGTACGTGATGATGACAGCATTGTGAGACAGCATGGCAGTGCCTAACTGCCTATTTTCGTGTCAGAGAGGCATGTATTTTCTGAAGTAAAACAAGTCTTGAAGTCTGTAAAGAAATTATAACAATAATTAAAGTAAGTGTAATTCTCTATTTCTTCCAAAAGTCAACAGTTTTAGATGGATTTCAGAGGAGCAGAGAGACACCAGTGGGAAACTTTGTTTAAGTTGTTTTGGCACTCATCCGCTCATGTGAATGCTATTGCTGTGCTACGTTTGGTTTAAAACTTTTATGTTCTTTTCCCCTTTATATCGATAGTGTTTGTGTTAAATTGAAGCATACTGGAGGTACTTTGAAATGAGAGAAACTACTAGGCTGGCATTTTATGGGTGAGGATGTGCTTTGTTTCGAGTTTTATTATTGCTCTCCCTTTGAACAGATGAGATGGGAGGCTAATAAAGATTGCAGTGACTGTCAACAGAACTGGAGGCTAACAAAGAATGCTGTGACATTTTACAGTTATATTGTCTTGGAAATCCGTATTTTGTTATGACAGGCTTAAAGCGAATGTTTTGCTTTTGCGATGGAATTGAATGATAGTTGCAGTTAGTATTTTAGTACTTTATTTTTAGCTGTTTGTATGACTGTGTTAAGTGCTTACTTGCAGACATTATTAAACTTTTTGTTATGGTGGCTTGAGGTGGAAAAAAAACAATAAGCGTCCAGTCTGTTTTTTTTTTTTTACAAGTAGCACTGTAGGAGTAGTGCCTTTTTGTGTGGGCTGACAACTTTTTTTTGCTGTTGATTTTTCCTTCTGATTACAGAACTGAGATCTAATATAAGACATGTGACAATGTAGTTTTAGTGTGTTAGCCGGGAGCTGTTGGTTATTGGATATTACCTTTGTGTTAGTGAATTCAAGTGTTGTTTTGTTATCCCTATGCCTTTTTAACTGTTGTGAAGAAAAAAAAGATTATGGAGCAATGTCCTTCCTTAACTCTCTTTGATTTTTACAGACATTAACATATTGTACTTTCCCTGGTCATCTTGGGAAAATTTTAGGACGTTAACTGTGTGCTGAAAGTTGATGGCCTTGAATGACTTAAAGAGTTAGTATATGTGAGGTAACTGAAAATGCTGGTCGTGCCTTCAGCCAATCCTTTTCAATACCTTTTCACATTATGTTAATTCAAAATGGACTATTTTCCTTTAAGAAGTGCATATTCTTTAGTTTTATTTAAGGTGTGTGTTCCATTGAACAGTTTTCGATCCCAATTTTTGGTAGTGGGAAAGTCTGATTATGAGTTACGTTTATTTACTAGTATGAAATGTATGACAGAAAAGTTAGTACTAGTATGTTTCTAGTAGTTTTATGATTGGGATATTTTTCAAAAACTAAATCCAAATTAAATGAAGTATAGAAACTACTTGGTGTAGTTGTGTAAATTCTTCCAAATTCCACTTGTTAACTACGAACTAACTTGATCCCGGTTGAAAGCAGTAATAGTCTTATGGGGAAACTGATTTGGAAAAAGTGATAACATTACCATTTAAACATTAATGGAGCATAGCAAATGCACTATTTGGAGAAAATTGTGGTGATTTCAATAAGCAGAAAAACAGGAAAGAGTGTATAGAACGAAGATAGATTATTGGTATAGGAACCAGGACACATAGTAGATGGCTGTTTGTACAGAATGAAGGAAAACTAACTAAACCTTTCCATGTTCAGTCATTTTAAACAAGTTATTATGTGGATATATCCCTTGATTTAGTAACCTTTTAGATAAGTGGGAAATGTCATTCTAGCCGCAGAAGCTACTGATTTTATTTATAGGAAGCTAATAGTAGCAGTTATGCGCTTATTACTATTTATGGCGGCCTCGGTTTGTGTTGTGGTTGTAGTAAATTTGGTGCACATGAAGCATACAGGTTGCAGGTCAGCAGCCAGGTATAAACTGTAGTTCATTTTGTATAGTTAGTCTTGTAGGCAAAATAAGTTCTGTTACAACCCTGGGTGCATCATTCATTTTAGACTTGTAGAGAGGACACAATTTGCAGACATAGGGCTTAATTATACTTAGTAAGGCTAGTTACTTTGTAATATGAACTGTTTTGGCATGTTGTGCAAAAAGTAGAGCGGCCGAGGAAATGAAGGAAAGTGGATTTTGGCACTGGGTAAGGAATCCCAAGGGTGTGCAGGCATACTGTTTGTGGTCTACAGAGTACATTTGTTTGAGCATCATATCAAAATGGCTTTTATGAGGTCATATTATGTCTACAACTGTCTAAATGAATGTCTTTAACAACAGATATAATACTGCAAATGCAAAAACTATATTTTTAATAGTTCTAGGGGTGGACAGCTGAAAATGATATTTACATTTATTAAGTGCTTGGGGCAGTATTTTGGCAGATATGTCCATTTTTTAAGTTTTAGATGTCCGGGGGGGGGGGGTTAATACTAAGTGCTTGTGAGTACAGAATGGAATTTGCTTGCCACACCTCTGATTAGCCACTTCTCAACTGCTCATAGCTCTTTCAACCAATCAGGGACAAATCAAGAAAGAATCAGGGATACTTTTAAAATATCACTACTATTAACTTCTTGAGATATTCCCAGAAAAAAAGAACACGCTCATAGGTAAGTACTAGGCTAATAACCTCAGGGTAACTTGTTAAGTGTAGCCCTGCTTTTTAAGGTGAGGATCAAACCCTCTACTATGTGTCTATAAGGTAAACACCTTGTTGTTTAGGCCTCACTGCTTTGTTACAAATCACAACTGTATGATTTCAGTAGCACACCCAGGGATGTTTCTTAATATTTTGGAATTATTTGCACTGCATGCACTTGTGTTTGAAATTATTGTTCTGGTTATATGTTGTGTTAATTAATATTTTGTCTTTTTTTCAATTTGCATTTGAATGCTGGTATCCCACAGTTCCATTGGAGTGGGCGTGGTTACACAATTATGTATTCAACTTTAATGTTAATCAGTGTCCAGATTTTTGGCCAGTTGCACCTACTTTTCATGGGCCTTTGTCCAGATTTTTGATGTTTGCAGGTTGGGAGGTATGTTTGAAGGAAGCATCTTGGTAGAGAACAACAGCTTGGAGGGCTTGACAGAAGAGACAGACACTACAGCAGGATCAGGAGAAGAGCTTTTATATAGACATTTACATTATCAGACACCTTGTAAAATCTGTCAGGTTTCTTGGGAGTTGAGATTCGGGTGTCACAGAAGTTGCTGAAAAGGTATCCAGGAGGGCAGCCTAAGCAGGGGAAACAGAAGGAGGTTTGGGACTGGGAGACTCCATCTGAAGGGGCTCATAATACCCTTGGAAACTTGAGAGTAATACCACTTAAAGAATTACATCAAATAGGTAACAGTGTCCCCAAAGGAGAGTTCTTCGGAAAGGGAATCTAAACTAATAGAATCCTCTTCCACTGAACCATAATCCAAGGGGAAAGGTATTTGACAAGAGTACGCTAAGGACTGTTCCCCAGAATCCTAATCCTTATGAGAAGAATCGAGTTCCCTAGGTCAACTCATTCCCTCCAGTGCAGCTCTTTCGAGTTTGTACCTTTAACTCCCAGTGGGTGTGGCTTGAGCCTTTAAAAAATGAAGTTATCACCTTAGAGTTCTAACAAATATTTTTATCTCTAGAAACATAAGTGTTACTAGAAAACTGTAAATGGCAAACTATTCAGGATAAAATCAATCTTTATATTTGTGGTGTTCATTCAGTTTAAATTGGATTTTATAAGGCAAAATAAAGGCAGTGAATATCAATTTCGTAATATTATATAAACAGCTTCTGACATCTCAGTAACTATTCAATCAAGACACTTATTGCTAGCAGGATTTTTCTTCATACAGCTGTGACCTTTCCTATGAGGCTATGCAGTTCTGCTTGTGTTATCTAAATGTTGAGATATTTAGAGAAATATGAAAGTAATTGCAATACATATAAACAGTATACAAATAATACTATCTCTTTAGCTGCATTACACAGAGGTCAAATAGTAATAAAATTGTCCTTGCCATCATGTATGCTGATACCTTGTATGTAGAATAGTTTTAGAATTATTAATGCGGTATTTGCCAACTAGAGGGGTCAGTAGGAGTTAACTGCAGAAACGCATGGAGGCACAATCAGCTGTAATGAGTTAAGAGGAGTGGAAGACCAGGGAGTGGCAGGCACAGACAACCCCTAAGTAAAATCCTGCCATTCTCCTTGGGGATTTTTAACTGCAGGGAAAATATACTTGATTTTATGTTTCTTTTTCTGCAGGACATCTGCACAAAACACCCTAGGAGGGTCAGACCCTTGGTGACCCTCAATAAGTGTAGTGGAGATCTCATCCCCTCACTAAAATATGCGGAATCTCCCATGGTTAGCAAAATAGAAGCATTGCATTCCCATCAATAAAGACATGTTTTTGCATTTTACAACCTCAGAATTGGATGGCCTATATGCAGGATGAAAAACATCACTATTTTACTGCAGTATATAGCCCAACCAGTGACATAGCTTATGTTCATTTTACGTGCGCTTATCTTAAGTTTTCATTGTTAAAATGTGGTATCTGCATTTAAAAGGAAAGAACACAAGTGATCTACATACTGATTAAAGTTTAGTTCAAATCTCTAACATGATTTTCTGTTTGTCAGAAAGCACACACATAAGATATGGCCAAGAAATATAGTATTATTGCAGTATGAACAGCAGCAACTCACTTACAATAAATTCTTTCTTCATTACTACACGAAGCTGATCCCATATTTCATGACCTTTGTCATTCTTCTAGTTCTATCACCTCCTAATATACTCCAAAGGCCACTGTCCTAGTTTCATATGCGTCTCTAAAGATATCTTGGAGGTCATCACATGTATTACCTGTATAGCCCTAGCACCAGTCAGCCCCTACATGCAGACATATACAACAGAGTAAGTCACATATACTTTCCCATCCCACTCCGTGCAACTTACTGGGCTTAGCAGCATACTGGAAGGTCTGTAGGCTGACATAGCCCTAAACGTTCACTTGATATCAGCCTGAAGTGATTAAAGCCCTCACCATTCCCTCACTAGGACAAGAGGCAAACCAGAAGCCGCTGATCCCACCTTTGTCTTGCAGATCATCACATACTGAGCTCACTTGCCAAGGTTTGTTCAACCAATGCATTGTTACCTGGCAATTCCACTGAATAAGCATAACCGAGATCTTCACTTGGTACAAAGAGCTCCTCATTAGTCACCGGAGGGAAGAATGGAACCATATTGTAGTCTCTGTTATGACCAATAGGGGCCAGCTCCACAGGCCATGTGGCAACAGAGGGACTGAATCGTTTCATCCACTCATTAAAAACTGCATCTGTGAAGCTATGCAGGACCTAAGAAAAAAATAGGTCAAAATCATACACTTGGAATTTTCATAGTCATATTATGTTCCTTACTGTATAGCTTAAATATATACATACATACACCCAGCACATCCAGCGAGTGATTATAAGCTATGTGGCTACTGAATTCTTTGTCTTTAGCCACAGACATTATACCCTTGGAATATTCTAAGACATTTCAGTACAGAAGAATGTTAACACATGGTCATGGATTTATGGTTATTGAGAAAATGGAAACCCATTTTCATGAGCACAAGTTCTCAGAAGTATATCCATATTTAAGTTTAACTTCTAGTAATTGCAAAGATTCCATCATAATATATTACATGCAAGACAAGTACAGAACATTCATATAAAGCAGTTTTACAAGTAGAAAATATAAGATTTTTAAGCAATAGTGATCTGGTCTGAAATGTCAGGTTCCATAAACTCACATGATATGAGAGTGTGCATTGTCCAGATTTGGAATGTTCTGTTTTTCCTGGAAAAATAGAATTAGTGTCCATACAGTAATGCCTTATAAGCAAATCTTTCACCTTAGTTACAGTATTATTATTAACCTCATCAGCAGGGTTTTACCAAATCCCAAATTCTTATGGAAGGGTCTAAATATTAACTCCCATTCCCAAGTTCCTTAAACCAAAGTAACAGTATAAAACTTCAAGCTGCAGTTATGCAGTTGCTAAAAAGATCTATGGAAGACTAATGTTATAGCTGAAGCAACAATTATCCAGACATTCATAGTCCCTATTTCTTTAAAGGTCATGCTAATAATAGCAATCTAATAAAGAATTATAGAAGTAATATAGCAGCAAGAATATTTGTAAATAGTTTATAATTTGCTTAAGATGTTAGTCTAGAAACAGTAGGGCAATGGAGTAATATAATTAAACTGCTATATCCATATCACATACCACAAAAATAGGATCGTTTGCTGCAGAGTGAGCTAATGCGCTGGTCCCATTCAGGAAAGCATGCACAAGGTTGTGAAGGTTCATCACTGGGAGCTCCATTCCCAGTTCTACTGTTTCAAACCCTTCAAGCAAATTCCTGTCAAAACACAAATTTAAAATATTTGATACCAATGTTGTAGTGTAATAACTTGCACCTGAATTTCAGATTTATATCTGGAATGCACTTCATTACATTGCAAGATTAACGTCTTAATTAAAGAGGATAAGGAAAACATCCCAGCTCTGTCTAACAAATCTTTGTATATCTGACAGGGTTTAAACCAAATAAGGTTACTGTATGCTCATCACAGGGACACTCTGCACTTTTTGTCATCTAACATGTTATTTAGTGGCTAGAGAAAGAACTCTGATGGTAGCAACATTCTGATTACAGAAAGTGTTAATGCCTGTTTCTGAATATTAAGTTAACAGTAAAACTGGGTTTTTACAAGACTAAGAATTTCATTCTTTCCATATCATTCTTCTTTAAACAGCTTTATTAAAATCAGAACTAAAACAGTGACACAGGTACACATATATTAATAGAAAAGAAAACAAACTATAGTAACATCTCGGTGGGGTGTGTAGGTGATTCATTCAGTCTACTATAAATCTGCATTGTACATATGCAGTTTTGCACACATTCTTACATGCTCTCCAATTTGCATTAAAATGCAACTGCCACTTAAATCCTACAACATTCATACAACTATGCAACAGGCTAACTGCCGTCAACACTTAAGGTACTCGAAACAGATGCAGAATAAATTGATTAGACCACATTTTGAGGGACTCAACACTTCCAAAGGCTATTGCATCAGTTCAGCTTCTGCCAAAACATAACCCTTTTTCCAGATCTTCTGTAAATGCAGCAAACTTGTACCATGAAACATTACAAGAAGCTCCAGATACCATTATCATTAAAACAAGGCTGTGGGAACTTACCTTTAAAGCTAATCGAGAGAGAGGCAGTCTAGTAGTCCAAGAGCAAAGTATCCTCCTTCTAGCTAGGAACTACTTAAAGTTGGAGCCAAGGTGCCAGATTGATGAGTCATGGAATAAACAACACTGTCAGCTTGTCTTCCTTGGGTGAGAGGAGAGGGTCTTTGGGTAGAAACAAGCCTTAAAATGGGGGTGTAGCAAATCTTCCTTCTGGTAATAAGTGCATATGGCATATGAACTCCAAGCATGTGATCAGCCCACAGCACACATGCCACTATGCAGCTTTTACAGATTAGAGAGGAGGAGAGAAAATTAAAGCTAGGGAATTAAACTCAGTCCTAAGTAGGGGTGGGAAGCTGGCATAAGGGTTAAGGTATTTACCTTACAGACACAAGGTGCAGGGGTTGATACTCACATGGGGTAACTCGCTAGGCTTAAAATGGCCCACAAGGATAGGTAGCCTAGTACTAACCTATGAACCTTATAAAGCTATGGCACTCTTTCACTTCAAAAGAAAGCAAACTTAGGCAGAGACAGTTGTGAAAGTGAACAGGTTTGGATTGTGTTTAAAAATGTGCAGGAACAAAAGTAGTTTGTAAAGATATTTTAGCTTCACCCATAGCTCTCAACCTGCAGATATTGAAAATGGGTGCATAAAAAAATCTGGGCACCTAATTAGCTTCCAGGAGGCTTGTGGAATACTGCTCAAAAACACAAGTTTAACAAATTTAGTGTGACAAAATGATTCAAAAATATCAGCATATTAAGCACATTAGCAAAGACATAGAGTGAAATCTGTAGACTTCAGTGCAAGACATTACAAAAATCTACCTCACAAAACCATGTATTTTTGCTACTGAAAAGAGAGATATAACACAGTCTTTCTTTAAATCATTGGATCCACCAGTACATTGGTCACATAGTCTGGATTCCTGAATACTAAACAGCTTCTAAATCATGTATGATAATGGGAGGATTCAGAAAAATCATAAAACATGTGACAAGGTAAATCAAGACTGAAAATAGGAATATACTTCCAAAACAGTTACAGCTGATAGGACTGGTCCCACAATATTCTCCAGAATGGATAGACTTTTTTACTTTTTGTTGTTATTTCAACCATTCAGATTTTTTTATTTGTATTTTTTTAATACAGCTAGATAGAAAAGCAAACAAACTGATACTGATAAGATTGAAATAAGGTGTGATATATTGTAGGTAAATCAACTGATGTTAATCAACCTTCCCTGGCATTTTTATCAAATTATTGTTCAGAAATATTATCATCAAAGTTATCAAGTATCTGTACAAGATTATTAGAATCAAGAGGTTCTCAAATTATAAAAATAATTCTGGTGAATAATTACTTGCAGCTGTAATTCTATATCCCCCAGTAAGTGCCCAAGAACCTATACACCCAGTTAGTATCTATAATCCTATAGCCATAGTAAGTACTTATGATTTTATACCCTCTGTAAGTACCTATGAATGTACACCCCCAGTAAGTAACTATGAACCTCTACCCTCAGTTAGTAGCTATGATCCTATACCCCCTGTAAGTACCTATGATTTTTTTACCCCCTATAAGTACCTATGAACTTATAACCCTACTAGGTACCTATGAGCCTATACCCCCAGTAAGTACCTATGACTCTATATGCCCATAAGTACTCATGAACCTTATGTCCCCAGTATGTACCTATGAATCTCTACCCCCAGTGAGTATCTATGATTTTATACCCCATAAGTACCTATGAACCTATACCCCAGTAAGTACCTATGATTCTACACCCCATGTAAGTACCTATGACTCTATACACCCTGTAAGTACTTATGAAGTTATGCCCCCAGTATGTACCTATGATTCTCTACCATCTGTAAGCACATATAAACATATATCTCCAAGTACCTGTGAACCTATACCCCAGTAATTGTCTATGATTATATACCTCCTGTAAGTACCTATGAACCTATACCCCTAGTAAGTACCTATGACGCCTATAACCCAGGATGTACCTATGAAACTATACCTCTGGTTTAGCACCCATGTCCCTGAAGAATAGGCGCAGCATGTAAATAAAACCAATATGCCCTTGTTTTACTAATCTCCAGGTTATTTGTACATGACATATAAGGGCTAAAACTACCATGGGAATGTAAGTCTAGGCTTCTTAATATCCTCACAATCAATAGCCTAGTCAGTACCTGTAAATTTATGAGCTATATGCTTTCAGCTACGTATTGATTAGGCTGCCTAATCTAAATGCTACAAGATATTTTATTGACATGTCACACCACATTTTGCCATAGTACATAAATTACTCTTTATGGGTCAAGTTCAAAATCTAAATTTCAATTAAATCAGTACCATTGTCCCATCTGTGGAAAATTCACTGTTGTCAGAATTGTGAAAGACAAGAATATTAATTCATGAGTCAGTCTCTGTAAATCAACACAGTGATGATTCAGCTGGTAAAAGTTATGTATATTTGGTTTTACTTGGTTTTGGAGCAGTTTGTTTGACATTTAAGTAAGCAAAACTGATTTAAGTAGTTTATAAAATATCAAATATTTGTTCAACCTTCAGGCTTCTTAAGCCTGTAGCTCTTGTTTTTTTTTTTTTTTTGCTTGTGCTGTGAGTATGCAGTGTATTATGTAGCACCTATTGAACTGTAAAAGCAGTGAAGACTAGTGCAGCTAGGTAAGTAGGCAAGTAGTGTGAGGTAGCCTAAATAGAAAACAACAGAGAAAAGGGAAATATGGTGGAAGGGGACATCATTTGCACTTTGGCAGTGTTTGTTGCTTTGACAATGTTTCTTATTTTATTTCATTCATTTGATTTGTTTATGGGTAGCGTACAGGTCAAAACTGAACAGGTTCAGTCTCAGTTTGGAGACACAGGCCATGGTAGTGCAGAGGTTAGTACTGTCGCCTTACAGCATGAGGTTCTCCAGTTCAATTCTTGGCTGGAACTCCTTCTGTGTGGAGTCTGCATGTCCTCCCTGTGGTCAAGTAAGTTTTAAAGACATGCAGGTAGGTGTGTGTGTGTGTGTGTGTGTGTGTGTGTGTGTGTGTGTGTGTGTGTGTGTGTGTGTGTGTGTGTGTGTGTGTGTGTGCCTTCAGTGAAGGTTGGGTACCATGCTAGCAACCCAGCACTGTAAAAACACCACTTCCAGTCAATCTGCTGACCGGTGATCCACTGTGGCAACCCCTAACTGGAAAAGCTGAAAGACATTGCTTTTGAGTCTCAGTTTAGAGACATACAGAGATAAATATTTTTCATTTCAAGTACATGAAAAAAAAAAAGAAGGAAAGAAAAAAGTTTTCTAATTTGAAAATTTCTTCAGTCCTTGGCATTTGCTTGAACAAAGATCAGCAGATTTGTTTTATACACAGGAACAAAAAAGAAAAAAAGAAATAGAAAATAAATTACTATTTTCAGCAACAATGGTGGATGGAATTGAACTGGAATTAAAATGTAGAGAAAAAATGTTTTATGTCCTTGAGAAAGGAACAAGCACTGCATCCAAATCAAAAATGCTTTTAGCTCAATACAAGCAGTGTTACTGAATAGTTATCATTGATATTTAGATTTTATCTATCACTCTGTACTGCTTGTGATGATATGGGCTAGTGCCAGCATAGCCAGCTGGAGTTCTGTAAAAAATTATATGCCCTTTGGATATAAAACTGATTTATACAAGATGCTTGTGTGACATATGTATTAGAACTGTATGTCCATTGAATATCAAAGTGATTTGCACAAATCCTTATGTTACCAATGTATTAGAACTGTGTGGCTTTGAAAATCAAAATGTGTTTGTAAAGTTGCTAGTGTTAAAAATGTATCAACAGTTGGTCCTGCTGGAAGAGAAGGGATTAAACAGCTAGCTTGAATCTTACTTTAAGAAAAATGCTGTTAATTGGACCACCTGTCAGGCCAAAGAAATGCTTATCTCACAACTCTGAATAGGACCACAGACCTGGAAGAAGCCTTTGTTCATTAGGGCAGTAAAAAGATGGGAAGCCTCCGACACTGCCATAAACATTAGCAAAACTTTAGATATGCATCTTGTCACATGTATGCTAGCATTCTGTCTCAATCTTCAAAAGGGAATAGTGTGAGAACCTAGAATTAGATGACAACATGAGGTCATTCTGCCAGCCATCTTGGAAATTTTAGATATTGCATAGAGAAATCTCTCAGTATTGATTATTCTGTCTTGGGCCTGACAACAAGAAGAACCATTCACCACATCATCTGCCTTGTTCTATTAAGTAAGTAGGGAATAGTAATTCTCCTTGAATCAGTCAGGAAAATATACCGAAGCTTAGTTTAGACATTGTTTTTTCTTTATTTGTCTGAGTCTGTCCATCAATGTTATTTTCAATATTTCTTTTGAGTTGAACTCTGTAGTTTACTCTAAATATATATTCAGTATTTTCATGTTATTTTATTATTTATTATTAAATATATTTAAAACTTTTAGTGCAACTGGTTCTTTAAGAAAGTATTTAACCTGTGAGAGTGCTGTGGGCCACTCCAGAAGGCCTAGCTGTCTTGGCCAACTACTACCATTTGTATTAGTAATATTACACAGTATACTTCAATACCCTTTGTTACAGGCCTTAGAGTAGCTAATTGTGGCAGTGATAACTAGCATATACTCTGGGCAGAAGGGGCACAGCAGGGAAATCTGTGCCAACCTTTCCCAGGTGTGTGTGTGTGTGTGTGTGTGTGTGTGTGTGTGTGTGTGTGTGTGTGTGTGTGTGTGTGTGTGTGTGTGTGTGTGTGTGTGTGTGTGTGTGTGTGTGTGTGTGTGTGTGTGTGTGTGTGTGTGTGTGTGTCTGTATGAAAAATCAAATCTCACAGCATGTATGTGTTAGCTACTTGGAGCAGATCCATGCACAAATGGAATATCAAAATACACATGTGAAATAGTTTTAATTGCTTTCAAAAGCTGAGCAGCTGATATTCTGTAAAAAAACTGAGCCATGTTGAAAATTATTGCATTTATGTTTACAAAATGTACTCTGACAGTAACAAAAGCAATTAAATCAGTGCTTTGGAAAGTAAATGTCTCTTCTTGAGATATCTGCACAAAAATTGAAGGGGCTATTTTAAAAGTGGTAAACGAATCCAGCTGAACATGGAACTTTGTAAATTCGATATTGAAAATGTTTACATTCCTTTCTTCTGCCATCCATTCTTGATAATGATGGCAGGTAAGCACCATGTTGTGAGGAGGTAGTTACACTAATATTAGCTTTATTCTTTATTTTAGTTAGTTAGTTATTTAAACAAGTGCAGTACTTTGCATTTTAGACTTGTCATATTAATCTTAAGAAAGGGTCTCCACTACTGAACAAGTTTTCAAATTCCCTGCTGCCAATTAATATCTGGTGATACTGTACTACATTTTAAAACATTTCAAGTTTTTTTGAGAAAACATACCTGAAGATTGTCTGACACAGATTAAACTGTTCCATGAGAAAAACAGATTTCTAGGTTTATACACAGCTCATGTTGTTTTGTTTGACTGTACTTTGTTATTTTAAAGTGCTTTTGTCTAGAATATGATATAAAAGTTATGGGTTGTGCAAAAAAAAAACTCATGTCCCTTTTGAATCATTAAAAACTATAACAAGTTAATAAATTTTAAATTGTTGGAGTACAAACTGATATTTTAAAGGGAAAACAAAACATTTCATGGTGTTCCTGAGAGAAATGACTTAGGTTGCCACAAAACTGACTTCTGTAAGGAAAAGCAAATTTCTTGTTTTATATGGCTCATATTCTATTTTGTTACCATTTGTTGACCAGGTTAGTCCCATTAGGCTAGTGGCTTCTTTTCAAGGGAGACCCAATGTGGGGCCAGGTCATTGGGCAACTTCCCCTACTCATAGCTCATTCATCTAGTGAGTACAAGTGCAAATTCTGTTAATACACAATGGCAGTTGGTAGCATGGTTTGTAAGAAAGTCATAGTGGAGAAGGCAGAGGAAGTGTTGTACACTGATTTGGTGCAATCTAGTGGACTGGAGATGAATTCAAAGCATTTGCTCCAAAATGAACTGTTTGGTGAATCAGAGGTGGAAAAAGAAGACTGTTTTGTTACAACCCTCCAGTTGGGAGGGTTGCAGGATAATTTACTGAAGGATATGTTAGTATAAAGTGAGCCAGAGAATGGTGGAGTAGCTTCCTGGGGAGAAATAATGGAGAAATACCAAAGGGGGGGGGGGGGGTAGTGTCAACACTCGGAAAGAAGAACAACGCAAATGGACATGAAAAAAACATATGCAGACACTGTTGAAAATGGAGCTAAACAGAAAGAAGACAGTGGTAAAGATAATACTTTGAAAATAAAATATGTTATTAGAATACAAGGAAAACAAGAAAAAGGCTTAAATGGGTATGATATTTGGAAGAATGTTATAATTCCACTGGGCATTGAAGCTCATGAGGTAAGAGCTTTTATTCTGATAAACAAAGAAACTTTTTGTGACATTAATTTAGACGTTGAACAGAGTATAGAAAAGTTTTTTTTTTTTGTGAATGTAAAAACAAGGAATGTTAACCTCCAGGAACATATATGCTATTACAGCATTCAACAGAGAGACTAAACGAGAGTTACATGTTCAATTTCAGGCAGACATTAAAACAATGTAAAAATAACTTGGAAGGAATATGTAATAATGTTATTTGCATTGTAAAAGTTTATGGCAATAGAGGTTTATGGACTGGGGGATGGGACTGTACTGTGACATTGAAAATGGCAAATGAAAAAAAAATTGTGTACATTTCAAGTATAATAAATGCTGGAGGGAATGGAGGTGTAGTAAAATATTGGGGTCAATCCAAGACTTTTTTGTGGGAAAGAAGGACATTTAATAGATAAATGTGGCAAACCATGTGTGTGTGTGTGTGTGTGTGTGTGTGTGTGTGTGTGTGTGTGTGTGTGCGCGCGCGTGTGTGTGTGTGTGTGTGTGTGTGTGTGTGTGCATGTGTAGAAATGAGACATGATAAAAAATATGACTTAAAGTGTTACAAATGTAATCAAGTTGGGTATTTATGGGTGGATTGTGAGAAAGGAAAAGATTTAAATGTGCAAGTAACTGAAGAACAAAAAAAAGCAATTCTGATTGTGGCATATTAAAAGAATCAGAGTATGATGGAACATTAAAAAGTAGATATGGAAGTAAAATTAAAAGTGAAAAATACAGAAAATTATGGGGTGGAAATATAACATGAAAATTAGGAAGAAAACATTATTCTGGAGAGCCTGTATTGTGTAAAAACAATGAAAATATTAGATGTTATGTCTGTAAGGATGGGAAGACTAACTGCTGTAGATATGAAGTGGAGAGAACATGTTTATTGCAGCATTATAAGCACATATAAATTGCAAAGAAAGAGAAAATCTGTTTCATCAAATATTATATGATGTAGCTGTTAACATGAGCACTGTAACTGCAGGGGACTTTGCAATTTAAGAGGGAAATGTAAAAAGAAAGGGAGGGATGTTAAAAAATGCATGATGTGATAAAATTAGGTAAATTGGTTGTGTGGAACTAAAGGCAAAGGACTTATATAAGGGGGTCACCTGGATCTGAAATTGATTATTATGTATTAACAGAAGGCCTGGGGACAGCAGATGGTGACACACTTGTGACAGGTTTCTCAGATCATTTAGCAGTATGGCTGGAGCTGATGATAAAAAGGGAGTATATACAAGTAGGAAAAGGAATAAAAAGAATAAATGAGAAATTAATGACTGAAATTGGAGAATGGGAAGTATTGCAGTTATGGAAGGATCATCAAACTATGAAAGACTTCTATAAAAATTGGTCAAAATGGTGGACTGAATTTTTAAAAGATGTATAAAAGTTGTTTTATTTTTTTTTCCAGTGGAAGGAATAAGTAAGAAAAGAAGAGAAAGTGAAGTATAGGAAATGTATACATATATATTATAGATTTAGAAAATAATACAAGAGAGCAGTATGACAATAAAAAAGAAATGTATAAAAGAAAAAGCAAAAATGTAAGACAATACTGGTTAGACAGATATATTATCTACAAGGGTAAGGGTATCTGCCTATCTGAGTGAAATAATAAAGGAAGATGCTAGTATAATAAGGGAAAAGAAAAATGTAAAAAGATAAATAAAAAGAAAGCAAGACCAAATTATGAGCATTTATGTCCAACATAATGAAAATATGTATAAGAGTAAAAAGAAGGAAGGCAGAATAAAGTGGAAGGTAAAAATGTTTTCAGAAAGGGCTAAGGAAGAAGTTAGAAAACAAATTAATATCAGTGATTTGGATGAAATACTTAGGAAAGTAAATGTTCATTTGGTATCAGAACCAGATGGTATAAGGTATGGAATGCATTAGAAATTAATAGATTGGTAAAACAAGTATTTTGTAAAAGTTATAAATGAATGGTTGAAGTAAGGCTTTGTTTATGAAGAGTTATGTAGTGGGATATTAAAGTGTATATGAAAGAAAGATGAGGAAAAAAATGATATAAAAAATTGGAGACCCTTCACATTAAACAATACAGATTATAAAATGTTTAGGAGAATAATACAGAGAAGAATGGAAGGAAGGAAGGAAGGATGAGGGATATTACAGAATAAAGAAAACACAGTACAAAAGGAAATGGATGTCAAGAATTGTTATTGGTTGTGAAAGAAGTAGTGGATGATATTATAGGTAAAAGAAAAGATGTGAAGCTTATGGCAGATTAAACCAGGTAATTAATTATTGTTGTGGAAGAAGGAGTGGGGGTGGGGCATTTATGGAAGAATAATAATGAGAAAGTTATAAGAATATGATAAAAAGTGATGTAAAATGGAGATGTGTGTATAGGTGTTTGCAAATATGGTTTTCTTAAATAAAGGAGCCCTACTCTTTTTGATTGATGCAGTGGGATTGCTAACATCCACTTGAGCTACCACCAACTCAAGCAATAGGGCTCAGTTTAACATCTCATCTAAAGGATAACAAACTCAGGAGTACAGCACCCATAATGATGAACTGCAGTGTCAGCAATCCAATCATCTGAAGTAGAAATAGAACCCACAGCCTTTGGGTCTTCCAGGACCAAAGGCAGGTGTGCTATCTGTTGCACCACTGACACTGATTGCCTTTCTTTTATCAATTGAGAAGTGTTATTTTAAAAGTGTATTTTACAGTTCTTTTCCCTTGAATACTGAGTTTTGGGCTGGAAAGAAAACAAAGTGTGTCTCTTTGGGGAAATATAAGAACTAGATGATATTAATTACTTTTGAATTGTTCAAGGACCTGGAGACTATTATTTTTACTTAAAAGAAAACACTTCAAAGTTTTTCTGGAAATGTTGACTTGTACAGACCCTGCTGTTGGATACACTGCTCTTTGAAAAAAAAAATCTTTTCACCACCTGTTATGTCTAAAACCTAGTAGCTCTGGAGTTGTCTGCACGTTATGTTAATCTGTCTTCAAAATTCCCTCTCAAACCTCTCTCATTAGTGATTATTCCTGATCACAAAAATATAATTTTGGGAAAACTCTCCCATTAAAACAATTAAGTTCACTTAACCTTCCATTGTGTTCCACATACACAGAACACTGACTACCTTTTGATAAGTATAGGTATGGGCAATATCCTCAGACAGCACAGTCAGACTAGTATTGATTATATACTCTACTACTTTATGTAAGCTGCTTCTAATAATTTAAGGTGCATATCTGCATTGCACTTAAGCCTTATTGCTCTCCTGACTGACTTTTGTCATCTGTTTGAAGATGATCTCAGATGGATGAACATAATGTCTGTATAATATTTTATATCACAGCAAGATCTGTATCCTAAGTACTGCTACCTTATATCAGAAATTGCAGGGAGAATCTGAAAGCTCCATCTGCAGTGTTCTTGCACTCTGACCCCTTAGACAATGGCTAACTCACTTGATGCTCACTATCAACTTCGTTTTAACATCTTCATGCCTAGGATATCAATCAGCCCCTGTTGTGCTTAACACCCACAGTTGCCTTGTCTCATAATGCCTCATTCAAACCTACAGGTCATGAAAAGCAAACTATACATAGTACTTTTGTTACAATGTAATGTAATCATAGTACTAATTTTGCAGAATGTAGTGCTGTGATTAATCAGTTTAAATGTAGGAAAATTATTCTAAGCATACACATAATGCTAAAAAGCTGCTTCAGTTGTTTAGTCAAAGATTTTTCTCACAGTTAAATTTTCTTAGACTGTGAGCTCTAGACATTTGACTGTGAGCTCCAGGCAGACAGTGACCAGTCTACTAGCACTCAGGAATGTAACACCATTAACTGACCCCTAGCAGGTGTTAACAAGATATCAAGGTCTTTGATTCCAAGGGTGGTATTCATAGTTCTATTGCATATTACACAAAGTTGTGCAAGTAGATTTGCAGAGTGCACAAGGGGAACAGCATCAGCATTGTGCAAATACAACAGTCTTTGAACATGGCCTGTATAAAGTAGGTCACTTCACCTCATGGACAGATGTACCAGTTCTGGAAGCTGCATAGTGTGGCATTTCTTAAAATTCCACACCACATGACCAGTACATAGAGTAGTGCAGATACAGTGCAGCTATTAGCCATGTGCACCCTTTGCTATCAGTGGAATAATCTCAGCAGGATAAAGTGCGATGTGGGTGTGTGTGTGTGTGTGTGTGTGTGTGTGTGTGTGTGTGTGTGTGTGTGTGTGTGTGTGTGTGTGTGTGTGTGTGTGTGTGTGTGAGTGTGTGTGTGTGTGCTCACATATACCTCCCCCCAAGCACGCTGTGCATAAATTGGATCATATATGGTTACATATTTCTAAGGTCTCCAGAAAATCTATAAATTAAAACATTCATTTTCTTTTCTAGCTGCCATGCAGTGCAATATGTGTGTTCAGAATGTTATAGTACCTCAAACATCAAATTAAGGTACAGTATTTATTTTTTAATCAATACCAACTTTTGGTAATGTTATTTATTTATTTATTTATTTATTTATTTATTTTTTATTTTGCTGGCCTGCTTCTGCTTTAACTTTATAAACCTTTCGGTTACTACCAAACAGCAGTAAAATGTCATCTTAATAAGGTAAATATTGAATGAACATAATGTCTGTATAATAGCAATAATCCATGGGTAAGGTAAGAGCTGTGGTGGTATTTAGATGCAGCTCAGTTTTTTGATATTTTTTTTTACTTGGGCACTATAACTCATTCCCATTTATTAATGGATTATTGCTACAAAGTCAATCCATTACCCGATGCTTTTCTTCATATACAATACAACACTGATTAAATGGGTCACACAGTGGTCATAGCAAAGCATACTTGAAAGTACAAACCTGAAACTTGAGGTTGAGTTTCTGAAATATGGAGCACTATCAAACTGGCGAACTGACAAACAATTTCTCAAATCTTCAACAGTTGGCAGCTGCACGTTGGATGTTTCTATAGGATTTCTCCTGATTGGACCTTCATTGGTTCCATTACACAGGGTAACTAACCTGTTATAATCATCCAAACTGCAAAAAATAGATAAGTAAACACATACTAGTGAGAACAAGAAACCACAAGCTCTATGTACATTCAGAGTTTCAAAGCCCAAAAGAATATATACATTTTTTCACTTTCTGTTCACAACAGAAAAAAATAATGCCATAACAAGTCTTGGTGTTTTAGATATAATCGTCAAGGCATCAATACAGGATTAATGACAACTGAAAGCAGGAGGCAAACTTCATAACTGCAAAGGCCAGTAGCTCACTCCCTGCATCTTGGGAATATTAGAGAACCAGAAAGTGAAAAAAAAATGTCTGCATCGTGTGACGTCAAGTACAGTTGTGTAAGGTGCGTACTGTAACAGTGGATCTTCAAAAGATTCAGTGTTCACTTACTCACCATTTAAATCATAAAGTTGTAAGCATATTCTACATTAATTCACCAGAAGGTGTATTGTTCTGTCATTAGGAAGACTTAAAATTACTACATGCCATAAAGGGCAGCTCCCCAAAACAAGGTATAACTGCCTGTTATCAATAGGAATTATCCTAACAAAACTGTCCTTCGCATATTTTGGTAACCTTAGTATAACTCAGTTATGTCAGAAATTTGGCTCAGACGTTTGTGTTCTCTATCAGTCAACCACACTGAACTGTAACTGCTTTTGCAGGCACCAGGCACCACTCAGGTATGAAAGTCGGTGAGGAGTCTAACATCTTGCACTTCCAAGCAGCTCTAACACATGCCAGTATGCAAGGGAGTGCTGCTTTTGAAGTTTAATTGTGAAATAAGAGATCTGCAGACACACAACTGTTCCTACAGGCTAATGAAAAGTAAATAATGTAACATGTCAATTCCACCTTGGTGGACACAAAACTAAAACTCCTAGTTCATACAGATCTTAAATATGTCACGAATGGATCCCCTATGAAAATCTGATGTACAAACTGTTAAATATATATTCAGTTATGTACACTCTGAGAAAGAGAAATCTCAGACTTGGTTCATACAATTCCACATTTTCACTGATTCAGTCCTGCTATTCCAGAGTTCATATTCTTGACTCTCAAAATATTGAATGCCTGCCACCAAGCCGTGAAAGTAACCATTTGGAAGGTCAGGACCTGCTATTGTGAGTCTCAAAACGTGGAGACGGAATGGTTGAAAAAACATACTTATATATACTAAGTCCAAGATGCTATTTCTCATAATATTCCCTTTTCTCTAAGGTATGGTGATCTTGGAGTTATTATGTCTAAGTTGGAGGAGGTTGCCACCCACATGGGGGGTACAGGGGGGGCTTGCACCTCCCTTCACTGTAAAAAAAGAAATTTAAAGGAAAACAGTGATTTTTGAGGTTCACTCTTCTCCTGTGTTTTCATTCTTTTTTTCAGCTTGTCAGCACTCAGCATTTCGAGTGTCAACATTTCAATAGGGAATCATCTTGGTTTTAGCTCATTATCATAGCTGGCTGATGTTGGGTGGGAATGAGACTACACAAAAAAATTAGACTTTGCATTTCAGATTAATTATATTGTTGACATCTAAATTGAATTATATTGTTGGCCCTTAGCTAGATGGATTAAGACGTTCATTCAAATCTGCTTAATAAACACACAGATTGCATGCAACTTTTGTATATCATAAGAAATTTTCCCATACTGTTGTGTCTCTGACAGCTGCTGGTGAAGTTAAGAGTAGGACAAAGCTTCTGGGCCTGCAATCCAGCTACCTTGGTTATCTTATGTCTATCTTTCATTCCTTGATTGAAGAAAAAGTTAGTCTGCACTAAAATAACTGCATGTTTGTGATGTCAAAAGTGGAATATGCCCTTTAAATGGAAGTCTATTTCAGCTAAACTACTTAAGAATTCAATATTATCTAACTATTTTATATATATATATATATATATATATATATATATATATATATATATATATATATATATCTGTGATGGCAGACTTCCACATGTAACAAACTTCATGCTGCTATATGAATTATTGCATTTTAATTACAAGGTGTTACATACCACTATGCAGGTAATGGTCAAAACATGTTAGTAATGCTAATGTTATATGATGGTATAGGTGTACTGAATGGTGAAAATGTGGCCACAGTACTAGAAAATGTTCTCAGTTTCATACCAGTATGAAATGTTTCATTAATTCACAATGTCACAATGATTTCTGAATGTTGCCTGAGCACTGGCAACTTTTCCACTTTTTTTTCTGGATGAGAACATCACCAAGCAAAACAAACATAATAAGCAAGGCCTTTCAAACAAATATGGGGAAGTTTTCCCAAGAGTAACATCTAATATATTTTTCAGTGATGTATCTGCTACAAAGATGTACCCCATTTTAGCGACACAATGCAGGTATTTCAAATTAAAATGTGCAATATTTGAATACCAGACTGCATCTGTTCCAGTGGACTTACTTCTGTGATAAGGCACTTTTGGCATATTACATTTTATTTACTTGCCACCCATAGAATGCACACATCATCATCATCATCATCACCAATCCCTATTTTCACATTTTTCTACCTGGGGTCGATATGTCATGTGAACCGTCATCATCTTTCTCTTTGTAATGCCACTCTCTTGCCTTCTTCAGCACTCATTCCTAACTGTCCCAAGTCTTCTCTCATGCAATCCATATACCTCTTTGGTGGATGCCCTCATTTCCTCTTGCCTTCTTCCTGTCTATCCCAAATCATCTTCGACAGATTAGCAAAGGCAACAAAATGTGTTTGGATCCTGGTTCATCGTTGCATTTTAATCTTCAACAGATTGCCTCTCCTTTTCTGCACATGTGGCCAAACCACTGTAATCTGTTCACTTTGACCTTTTCTGCAATTGGAGCTACTTTGGCTTCTATGCATAAGTTCTCATTTCTTAATCTGTCCCACAGTGTGCATCCTACCACCAATCTCAGACACTTCATCTCTATCACCTCTAGCTTCCTGAACTGCACTGCCTTTACTGCCCAGGTTTCTGTACCATACAGTAGTACTGGTCATACCACTGTTTTTTCATGAAGTTTAATTGTGAAATAAGAGATCACTGTTTTCCTTTAAACTTATTTTTTTACAGTGAAGGGATGTGCAAGCCCCCCTGTACCCCCCATGTGGGTGGCAACCTCCTCCAACTTAGACATAATAACTCCAAGATCACCATACCTCAGAGAAAAGGGAATACTTTGCAGTTTCATTGGCATTCTTCTGTCATATACTATACCTGACACTCTGTGCCTGTTGGCTGCAACCATCTGATTCTAGCTTTGACCTCCTCATTGAGACTTCCCTTCTCCTCAACCACTCCACCCAGATACTTGAAGCTGTCAATCTGTTCCACTATCTTCTCTTCTATCTCAGTTCTCAGATTCTTCTGATTGCCCCCATTTGCTACCATTACAACTGTCTTATCTTTACTAGATTTCATCCCATGTGCCTTCACTTTTGCATTCCATTCCTCTATCAATTGCTTAAGTTCTTACTCAGAGTCTGCCTATAATGCCACATAATCTGCATACAGCAACTTTGTTGATCTGTCTCCTCTGACCTGTTTGCTAATGTAGTCCATCACCAATATGAACAGCAGTGGGCTCTGAGATGAACCCTGGTGCACACCCTCTCCCACTGGGAATCCCTCTGTGAGACTGACTACTTTTCATACATGAGTCATTTAAGCAATAATTGATGACATTGGTGTGGTATATTAAGATTTACCCATGGTTGGTGTGGTTTAATTATGAGGGAGAAGCCCAAGGGATTAAATAAAGTCAACTGTGGGTAAATCTTAATATACCACACCACAGAGTCAGTTATTGCTATTATACAATGACATTATTTAAGAAAAAAATACTTACTTTTCTTAAATAGTGTCTTTGTATAATGGCGCTGTGCTGTCCTTCTGCGGCTGGTATATATCCTGTTGACTTTTTTGATGTACTGCTCATGTGTATGGGACTCTGTTGCTCCATTTTCCTTTTCTTTTTAAAAAAAAAACATATTGGACAGTTTAGGCATAGGAGAAAGACAGAATGGAGGAAATACAAGGAAAATCAGGTACGTGTCTTTAGTTTTGAATAACGTACCTGATTTTTCTAGTATTTTCTCCATCCTTTGGACAGTTTAGGGGTAGGAGAAAGACAGAATGGAGGAAATACAAGGAAAATCAGGTATGTGTCTTTAGTTTTGAATAACGTACCTGATATTTCTAGTATTTTCTCCATCCTGTCTCTCTGCTATGTCCAGAGTCTGGATTTCAGTTTTTATTTATTTATTTTTTGTAAAAAAAAAAAAAGTTAAAAGTTAGTGTATACCAATAGAAAGTAGTCTAGGCGACCAGACCTTTTTCCGTTGGTATATGCTGGGATTTACAACAGACACGGCAACTGGGCTGACCAATTAGGGTGCTCATTTTGGAATATTAATAGACAGTCATTGTATAATGAGTCTTTGTACATAGCTTGCACTAATTCTACCAATGTTTCTGTGACTTTTTCGAACCACAGCAGGACTGCCCAAATCAGCTTTCTTGGGACCTTAAAATATGCTTTCTCCAAGTCTAAGATGCCCAGTTGAACTCTTTCCTCATCTCTAGCTTTTTCCTAAACTAATTGTCTCACTGTAAACATTGGGTCAGTTGTGCTGCCTCTTGATTTGAACCCAAACTACTAATTTCCTATCATACTTTCTACTGCTCTACTTAATGAATCCAAAAAGAAAAAAAGAAGTCACAAACCTCCCAAAACCAAGGACACTCCACTCCAACAAGTCTGAATGACTATTCAAGGGACCTTGTGACACCCTTCCACCCTGGCCATCCTTCTCTTCCAGAAAGTCTGACTCTCCATTTTTCTCTTTGGTAAAAGATTGTTTCAGATAATGGGTTCTGAAAATCATTCAGTAGGGTCACAGATGGCAGTGGGAGGAAATTCTTTCTTTCCAAGGGGTCATTCTTCATCCTGCATATCAGACTGTTTTGTTTCTACATGTTCCTCATCACATGCTGTCCCAATGAGTGATAGAACCAGTTCCTCCTTCTCAAATGAGGAAAAGATTTTATTCAAGGATGTTCCTACTACCAAAGAAACAAAGAAAACATTTGGAAACCAGTTCTGGATCTTTCTTTCCTAAACCTGTTTGTGATAGTGCCCAAATTCAAAATTATGGCACTTCACAACCTGTTGCCTCTTTCTCCTCTTTTCAAGTTTTCTGGTAACACCAGATTTTCAAAATGCTTATCATCACATTCCTGTTTATCCAGACTTCAGGTGTTTCTTATGGTTTTGTGTGTCTGGATCATATTATCAGTTCTCTGCCTCACCCTTTGGACTATCACTTTCTTTCTATCCACTGCAAGAGTGTTGACAAAGTGTCTAGCTCCAGTTATAGCACATTCCAGGCTACAAGGTATCTGTAGTTTTCTGTATTTTCATGACTTGCTTATCTTTGCAGACTGTTTTTCAAAATGTCAGGAATCCCTCTCTCTTGGTTGAAAGATTTCTTGCACAAGCTGGGATTTCAAGAGAACATTCAAAAGTCTTACTTGACTCCCTCGCACAGGATTGTGTTCCTGGAATGCCAACTAGACAACTCATTTCAAAGAGCTTTATTTCCACAGGAAAAATAGATCTTTATTTAGATCTATGTCTAAGTTTTTCGGCAGATACTTCAGTCACTGACAGGTAATACCTCTGGATTTTGGGTCTCATGGCATCTATGATTCTTATGATAACCCTGGCAAGACTTCACATGAGAAAGATACAGTGGTATCTGAAATCTCTTTAGTTCCAGCATCAACACCCTTTATCTTTCAAATCCCAGTACAGGGGTTTGTCAGAAGAAAAATCACTTGGTGGAGACAACAGATATCCTTATATCAATGTCTCCCCTTCTCCCTCCCTGCTCCAAATTGGTCAGTCATCACAGATGCTTCAGATTTTGCTGGGGGTGCAGTTTCAGGAGAGATAAAAGTGCAGGTGGTGTGGGATACCAAGGACAAATGCAAGCACATGAATATCAAAGAGATGCTTGCCCTGATCAAGACACTCAATTTTCTAAACTATCTTAGGTCCTTAGGATCGCTTCAAGTGGTTACAGACAATATCACAGAGATGTGGTACATCAACAAAGAAGGGGAGACCAGGTTGCAGACTATCCATGTTAGCGTGGGATACAGTCTGTCAGAACAAAATCATGTGGCAGACAAACTGAGCAGGACCAGGGTAGAGACTTGCGAATGGAAACCAGATCCAAGGTTCTTACATACTTTGATCTGTATGTGGGGAGTTCCTCAAGTAGACCTCTTTGCATCCAATAACAATCTAACTGGCAAAATTCTGTTCCAGGACAACATGCAAGAAGGCCTGGAAAACAGATGCCTTTTCTTTTCTTTGGACAGGAATGTTCTCGCATGCCTTTTCACCCTTTCCACTAATATCCAGGGTACTTCTGAAGATTCAGAAGGAATCCCCTAAGATGATTGTGGTGACTCCGTTCTGGCCCAGGTAGCAGTGGTTCTCCCTTTGTTTGGAAATGGCCAGGGAAAACTGCCATAATCTTCCTCAAAGAATGGTTCTAGTCACATAAGAACAGGGGTGGTTGATATACCCCGACATCAAACATCTTCAATTGACTGCCTTAGAGATAGGGTCTTTATTCCTTTTAGGCACCTGTTTTCTGAGGGTGTGTAGCAGGTACTAATGGAGGCAAGAAAGCCTGCTACTAGAAAATCGTATCAGCAAATGGAAAAGATTTTCTAGTTGATACCTACAAAATAACCAACATTCATTCACAGCTAGTTGTTCTCTGGTTTTACAATATTTGTGTGTTACTATCCTATGACCTTTCTTATACCTCCATCAAGGTTCATGTATCAACCATTTCAGCATGTCTGCACATGGATCCTTCTTTTTCAAGGCAGTTGCATGTCAAAATGCTCTTGAAAGGTGTATTACTTTTTGGAAAGAGTTGGATTCTAGAAGTATTCAAAAAGCTGCTAGTAGGTCTAGATCATGGTTTGCTAGGACCATTCTCCAGGGGCTCCTTCCCTATTCGAAACATAGTTAGCTATGGTAATCTATTCATATAGCTAAGGCTACTGCAACAGTGAGCAATACGAAGAATATACGAAGAACATAGTACAGCTGAGTAAGTTGAACTTACTAACAGTACATGTTCCAAAGATCACTGCTGCAGTAGCCACTCCCTCCCTCCACCCCCTTGTTTTTTAGTGTGTTTTTAATGTCAGGGTGTGGACATTTATTTTTTGTTATTCCTATCCTTCTCCTTTCAGGGCTCAGCCTCCCTCTCGGTGCTGGCAAGGAAGCTCTGAAGGGCTCTCACCCAAACTTGTCTTTTAGTCATTAAATCTTTTTTTAAGAGAACAATTAATTAATTATTTGATTGTTTGATAGATGGTAGTTGAATAATTTGTGTATAAAATGGCACTTTCTTTCCATGATGTACTCCTAGAAGGGCATTTGTTGCTGAAGCGCTAGAGACTAGAGACGTTTGTGAATAAAGTATTTGCTGGTTTATTTTATTGTTTCTACTGGCCGTTTGTCGTATTTTCTTCTTTTGTCTTTTAGTCAGCTCTGCTTGAGCTGCTTGACAATTTGGGTGTGTGGAAGGTTCCCTGAAGCTTTAGACATTGGCTGTCTCTTATATCTTTAGCAGGTAATAATTCTACCCCAATGTCCTTTCCTTACAAAGAGGAAGTGTACCTGAGTTGCATGTTGGCCACTCTTGTATGTGATCTTGTAACTGTCTCTATTTTTGAATCATGTGTTGGCTACTATAAAGGCATTTGGCAAAAAGAACTCTAGAATGGCCTCTCATTCTTTATACTTGTTGCCCCACCCATGTGGACCCAGGCAGTCCTAATATCTTGCTCTGTCTGCCCTGATGTGTGCATTCATGTTTTCTTACTTTATCTAGTAGGTCCTGCAACTGCTGTCTGAATTCACTCTTTTCCTCACAGTCACCATGGAGAGTACACTACAGGCAAAGATATAATGCTTTGTTCCTCCAGCACCAGAACAGCTTTCTGTTTCAAGCATGCCTAACCATTTCAGTGTTTATTCACAGGAAAAACTGCAATAATCCACAATTCCTTATGAGAAAAAACACTTTCTAATACCTCACCCACCTTACACCTTCAAAGTATATCTTCATTAAAAAAAAGTCCTTTGGCTTTTCCCGGTTAGGGGTCGCCACAGCGGATCACCAGTCCGCTATTGATTGGCAGTGGATTTTTACAGTGTCGAGTTGCCAGCCCAGCACCCAACCTTCAAAGAAGGCACACACACACCTACCATGTCTTTAAAGTTCATTTGACTAAAGGGAGGACTTGCAGACCCCACACAGAAGGCACTCCAGCTGAGAATAAAACCGGAGAACTGCTTGCTGTGAGGTGACACCGCTAACTGCTACACCACCTCAGTCTATCTTCATTATTCCCTAGAATCCTTTTTGTAAAAAAAAGAAATGAAAAATTATATTGATGACTTTTGTGAAAGTGTGAGTGAGACAAGAGTATTTGCTATCCAATACTCTAAAATAAAGCACCATGTCTTAAGGAGATAAAAGAAAACGGTATCAAATCCTTGCCTCCCATTTCTCTATTTACTGAGCAACCTGGTCACCCTATCCTGCAAGACAATACTAAGTCCTGCAGCTTCCTAGAAAAGAAACTTTTAAAGAGAATCCCAGTACTGTGCTGCCTTTCTCAGCCCCTCACCTGAAACGTTAAGTTCCCTTTTCTTATTAGGTACAGTTCCAAAGTGATTACACTATGTGCTTCCATAACATGACAATTACAGTTTGCTTCTGTTAGCACAACAGTTTGCAGTATTGTGAAATCATATTTTCTTGAAGAACGTAAGAGCATATGTGAAAGGGAGCAAGCCCAGCCTCATGTGTTATATATTTGGCTCCTTTTTATGAAGACAGTCATTTATTACACTTTCAGCATTCATTATTATTCAGCATTACAGTCAAAGAGTTAGGTTCCATTAGGATTTCTTATTCCAACAACTTGTTAGAAAGGCATTTTTAAACAACTGATGCAATTTTCTGTGTTACAAGTTATTTTAATACCTTTCATGATCTAACCAAGTTTCTCCATACAATGTGGCTTCTGTTTCCATAATTAATTTCCCTTTGAAATATAACACACAAAGTGTGCTAAATGTTAAAAAAGGGAGATGTGGCATAACAGAAACTCAAAAGAAGTATACAAATTACAGATGTTTTACAGTTTCCGTCTGCAGTATCTGATGCAGCCTTGCAGTTGTTAACAGTCTACTGAATTGTTTCAACTCATTCTAAATAAAGCAGTGTGCAGAACTAATCAAAATACTCTTACTAGTTTAGCGCTTTTCTTATAGAGAGCATTTATATTACTTTTAAATTATAGAAACCTATACCCCAAACTGCATCTACTCAGATGTATTCTCAGGATTCTGAAACTACTTAGTAACACCAAACATTTTTATATATGTAGTCATACAAACAATGTCTCTTTAACTTTGCTTGGGTCTTTCAAATTTCTGTAATTGATTAATTATTTAATTATTTAATTGTTTGGTGTTATGCTTAGTGTATAAGGTGCAAGAAAAGTTGAATGTTTATTCCTTTGAAGCTTTTCCAGTTTCGTTTGGTTGGTTTAATTCGAATACTGTTGGTTTTTCTCAGTTTGCTTTAAGAGACTGGATGCTTCTACAATGTCCACTTTAAATGGCAATGGATTTTTATTTGCTAACTTGGCCAAAGAAAGGGATGACAAGTTAGCTCAATTTGATCCATGGACTGTATCTGGTAATAACACCTTTGATAAAAAATTCGAAGATTTGAAAAAATTAAGAATGAAAGAGACTTCTTTATTTTATGATATACGTTTGTAGGAAAAGTACGTTGAACTTTCTATCACACCTAGAGGTGTGAGAATTGACAAATTACCTGCTTACAAATTTTCAGAGGATGAGAATGTTTATTTAGAGGAATGGAAGGCAGCTTCATTACAGTGCTCTCTTAGCTGGCTAAAAATTCTAATTAAATGCAACCAGAGAAGTCTGGAGTTAATCCAAACACAAATCGCAGAAGGTGAGGCCAGTTTAGCAAATGAATATCCTAACTCTGCATTTGTTTCTGCTATGAAAAGTATTAATGATGAAGTTTCAAAAGAAGAAGTTGATGTGATCTCAAGGAAGAAGAAAAAACTTAATAGGGATGTCAATGACTTTAAAAAGAATTTGGCATACTCTTGGCAGCGTAAACGGAAGAATGGTTCGTTCCAAGTGAAGGGAGCAGAAGCAAGTTCACGTAGTGGCCGTGACTCGTCAGTTTCTTCATCGGATACAGCTGGAAGCAAGAAAAGTGTTTCGTTTGAAAGAATGGACATAGCAGATGATACTGGGATAACCTCTGATACAGAAGAATCAGGTAGATGGAATTTTCGTCAAGGCTTTAAACGTAAATCTCGACAAAAGGGTCGCAATCGAAGATACTAATAATGCTACTTTGTTGGACTGTGTTTCGTTTTCTTTTTCTGCCTTTCAAAACTCCGGTTTTGATAATGGCGTTAGTGCGCAAAGCAACGTAAATTCTATGCTCATTGTGAATCTGAGCGACTTAACTGTTACTTCCGATATGTTGCTGGTATTAGAAAAAGGCAGTAAATTTGTTTCGACTAGGATACCAGCCCTTTCGGAACTTCTGCTAGATGTTAAACGCTTCTGTAGGAAGCTTTATTTAAAAGTGTTTTTTTAATTGAAAAATATGCAGTTTGATAATGTTGCACTAAGTGGGAGCGCCAATATTGCCAATGCTGATATTGATTTTTCACATAGTATTGGTGATTTGTCCATTCAAGATGATCCTTTAATGGATCTTTCTTTATATGAATACAACACTGAAGTATTTGGTGATTTTGATGTGCTTGGTTTTGATGTTGAAAATAATTTTGATGTTATTTCTGATTCTGTGAGCATTTCTGAGGATTCTGAGCGTTTTGTTACTGGTTATGGTAAACTCATAGTGCCTCGTTTACCTATCTGTAGTTCTTTTTCCCCCCCAAAAAATTCTCCTGTCTTGAGGGCTTTTGAAAATGTTCTGTGCAAAAAAATAGAAACTGAATATGCTGTGTTTCTTAAAAAGTACACTAGATTTAATCTTACAAAGCCTGAATGGTTGGCTTTAAAGGAAATGAAAGAAATTTCTAATAAATATATTTTTTGCACAGCTGATAAAGGGGGTAATTGGGTCATTATGGAAAGATGTCATTATTTAAAAATGAATTATGATCTCTTATGTAATGACTGTATTTATGTGGAATTACCTAATAGCCCGATTAGTGAATTTAATTCAGCACTTTTGGAGATACTTGAAAGGGGCGAAAGATTAGGTTTTCTTAATAAGAAGGATGTGAAAAGATTGTTTATTGTTAACCCTAAGGACCCTAGGTTCTATGCACTTCCTAAAATACATAAAAACTTACGAGATCCCCCTGGTCGCCCCATTGTATCTTGTTGCGGAGGTTTTTTGGAACATGTAGGTATATTTTTAGATCGTATCCTTAAAAAAGAGCTAAAGAATGTAACTTCTCACATCAGTAATACCAACCAGTATTGCCAGTTGATCAAAAACTTCAAATGGGAAAAAAACTTTTTACTGGGCTACTGTAGATGTAAAGGCACTTTATACCAGTATAAAAACTAAATTTGGTTTGGAGGCAATTGGGAAAATCTTAGGAGAGGGTCCACGTACTTCTTTTGTTATTCTACTTTTAGAGTTTGCACTTACCCATAATTATTTTCTTTTTGAGCAAAGAATATTTCTTCAGAAAGAAGGGACTGCTATGGGGGCTAATTTTGCCCCCACTTATGCCATCCTATTTATGTCATACTTTGAAATTAGTTTTTTACATACTTTAGACTTCTTTCAGAAAAATGTTGTCTCTTACTACAGATATATTGATGATTTAATTTTTATCTGTAAGGGAGATAGACTGGGTTTTGATACATTTGTGAAAACTCTTCAACAAAATAAATTTGGTTTGGAATTTACATATACTGTGAATTCTTGTAAAATCCAGTTTTTTGATATTTTGTTGTATGTTGATGAAAAAGAACTAGTTCAATTCAGACCTTTCAGGAAGGACACAGCCTGTAATAATTTCTTACATGCGAGTAGTGCACATCCTGCACACTTAATTGAGGCACTACTGTTTGGGGAGTTTAAACGTATCCAGGAACACACCTCTGAAAAACTTTTTTTGAATTTGGAATTTGAAAATGTTAGACATAGATTAATGACCAGAGGTTATTCTGAAAGTCTGATTAGGAAAAGTGTTGATAGATTGTTAAATTCAAACAGGATTGGCAATAGGACAAACAAAGTTTTTCTAAATAGTTCTAGAGATAATGATTCTGTACGTGATAATATTGTCAGTATATTTTTTGTTACAAAATTTTCTCCTTTTTCCACAATGATGAAAAACGCTGTAGACTTTTTATGGCCAATTGTTTGTAAAAATGAGGAGATAGGTCATCTGTTTCCACATCATGTTTCTTTTTCCTATGGTAGATATGCTAATCTTAAGGAAATTTTGAAATTCAAATTTAATTTTGGTGATCCTGTTAGTTCAGGGAGTGTTATTTTGCCTCATGGCATGTTTAGATGTGGCAAATGTAAAATTTGTAAAAATGTTAAGAATCTATCGGGCAGCACTATTAATGGGGTGAAATATACTGCCCACAATAATTTTAACTGTAAATCATGTGGGGTAGTGTATGTGATTGGCTGTGATTGTGTTCCATCTAAATATTATATTGGTCAAACAAAACGCCAATTAAAAATACGTATTTTGGAACACATGGGTGATGTTCGGAATGCTAGAACTGATAGCCCGATTTCTGAACATTTCAATACAGTTCATAATGGTAATATGGACTCCTTATTTTTCTGTGCCTTAGCCAAACCTATATCAGGTAATACTGGTAATTACCTACAGAATCTTCTGAACCTTGAAAGTAGATTTATTTTGAAGTTCGGCACTTTGAAACCAAGGGGCATGAATTTAGAAATTAATCTCACGATTTGAGCATGTTATTGCAACATTTATCTTGTCAATAACATTATTGTTTTGTGATGCTCCTCTAGGCAGCTTTTCCTGTATGTATTTTGTATGGATTTTTGAATGTATTTGTTTGTATTTATATTTAAACAATGTCTTTTATATATGTATTCATACAAACAATGTCTCTTTAACTTTGCTTGGGTCTTTTAAATTTCTGTAATTGATTAATTATTTAATTATTTAATTGTTTGGTGTTATGCTTAGTATATAAGGTGCAAGAAAAGTTGAATGTTTATTCCTTTGAAGGCACTCAGCCGAGGTACCAGAATAAAATCTTTTGCAGCTTTTCCAGTTTCGTTTGGTTGGTTTAATTCGAATACTGTTTGTTTTTTTCACTCTTCAAGACTAGCCTTAATGATCTTATGAGTACCCATGAGCTCATCCCTGGTCTGACATGTTTTTCAGTCATGGAAATGGGAGGCATATCTTGATGGTGGTAGCCTATGATCATATATGATATTGATGGTGTGTATTCCAGCTGACTTCTCCCCTTTGATTCAACTACCCTCTCATTCAGGTACCTTGTCCTCTTTAATCAATCAACATATTTTGCTCCATCAACTAGCAGCTTCAGTATATCTTAGACTCTTGAGTTTTCTGCACTGATGATGCTGACCCCTTAGAGCTCTTTGCTTATCACAATCAAGAAGCCATGACTATCATGTGAACATCAGCTTAGGCCTGCTAGAGCAGAGGCACACTAGTTTTCTACCAAGCACTGATTAGTCAAAGGTTATCAGGTACAAATGCCCCAAACAAAAACAGAAAATGCATTATCTGTTCTACATTGGGTCTACATCTAGCTATCTTCATGTGTCAGTTCTAGATCGAAATTCACAAAAATATATTTCCATATATAATTTGCTTCTTCATATAGTCACATATAAAATTGTGATAAGTCAGTCCCCACCCAGCATAAACTTGACTCATGAATTAGTGACACAACATGGGAAGATAGGAAAAAATTGGCTTAACAAGATTAGTCAAGTAATGTACCCACTCCCCCAAATTCTCATGGCTGTGCACATCAGAATCATGATACTGGCTACATCAGTGAACTGCATTGCTGCATGGGAGAGGATCTGCCCTGCCTGCTTGACTTAAAACTTGAGAAGTGTAATCTAGCCAAGAAACCCCAAAGACGCCTGTGGCCAACAATGTGATACTGACACACATATGTTCTCATATCCATAGCACCATGGGAGGATTACCTAAAGGAGTGCAACCAGAGTTAAACCTGATGAAAATATCCTACTAATATATTCACTCCATCTTCTAACAGTTTAAACCTACCTTCTCAGCTGCAACAGCTCCAGTAAAGTCTGCCATATTTCCTTAACTTTCACAATATAAACCTTAAAGCAATACCATCTTATATTTAGTTATGTCAGGTACCTGGATGGCAACTCCCAGATTTGCTCTGAGTTAGTGCAAAATGACAAAAAATACACTGAACCCACAGACATTGCCAACATCCTGGCAGACAGGTTCAGTGCAAATTTCTCCCCCCATCCCCCCCAAAAAGAGCAATTGTCCATCCCAACAGAATGTAGCCTCCCTGACATCACAGATGAACAGGTGAGACCTGCCCTCTCCAAAGCAAAAAACACAGCATCAATGGGACTGGACGGTGTTCCGGGCTGCGTCTTACATGAGCTTCAAGAAGAACTTAACCCTCACATAAAGTCACTGTTCAATCTCAGCCTTACTACAGGATATGTACTCAAGGAATGGTGTACAGCAACAGTGGTCTCCCCAAAGGTGGTGCCACATTGAACCCCAGAAACTATCGCCCTATAAGCCTGACTAGCCTGGTCTTCAAAGCTATGGAGCGTATCATCATGGAACTCATAAACAAAGACATCGGGAACCTCCAGACACTGGATCCTACCCAATTCGGCTTTGTTAAGGGCAGATCTTGCCTCTTGAACCTGGTCATCTTCTTTGAAACAGTTACCAGGGCCATAGATGAAGGGAAGGTAGTCCACACAGCCTACCTGGACCTCGCAAAAGCCTTCGACACAATACCCCACTCGGGCATCATAAATAAGCTCACAAGCTTAAATAACCCCTATGTCATAAGATGGGTTGCAAACTGGCTCAGGGATAGAACCCACATGGTCAGAATTGCAGGTGCCATGTCAGACTCTAAACCAGTTACAAGTGGCGTCCCACAGGGTTCAGTCCTGGGACCTCTCTTGTTCGGTATATATTTCTCTGAGGTACAGGCTAACACGGAAGGACTATGGCTGACCAAGTTCACAGATGACTGCAAACTGGGTGCCATAATCAACTCTCCAGCTGACACAAGCATCCTCCAAAAGGGTCTCACAGAGATGGATAACTGGTGCCAGAGCCATGGCCTAAAGCTAAATGCCAAAAAATGCATAGTCATCCCCTTTGGGAAAAACAAAGTGTCCACAAATTACCACATAGGTGGTAATCCATTAAGTACGGAAGAAGTAATTAGGGATTTGGGGACCCAAGTAGATAGTAATCTCTCCTTTGACAATCACATTGCCAAAGTGGTTAGAAAGACCTTCTATATAGCCCACCTTATCATAAAAGGTTTCACATGTAGATCAAGAGAGGTCATTGTGCCACTCTACTCATCAGGCCCATAATTGAATACAATGCCCCATTTGGGATGTACTTTACCCGACACCTGCAGCAACTGGAAAGACCCCAAAAGTACCTCACCAAAAGGATCAAGGGACTCAAACAGATGCTCTATGCAGTTCAGATAAAGAAACTCCAGCTCTACTCAGTTGCTTACCACCTACTCAGAGGCGATCTGTGCCTGACGTATAAAGCCATGTCCAACCCAGAATTAATGGACATGCTCCACCTCAGGAAATCCAAATCCCTTAGAGCTACACGCTCCAGGGACGTAAACCTCAGCACAGAAATAAATAGGACATGCTGGAGGGACAGATTCATATCCCAGAGGCTCCCCTCACTCTGGAACAAAATCCCAATCCAAGTTAGGCAGAGCCCCTCACTGACCCTCTTCAAGAGAAATCTTGACAAGTGGATGGGAGATCGTACGTTTACCCCTGGGATCTCTTCTGGGTCCCTGCTAGACAGAGGCACAATAAACTAACCGTAAAAGGGATATCTTTTGTGACCTACTATTCAAAGGCACGGTCTACTAATCTAAAAGGGTGGCGAAAACCAAACACACTCTGGCTAGGCTTATAAATGCCCTAGGGCAGATAGCCTAGTATCAACCTATGAACCTACGAACCATCGTTCTACACTACTGCTACTATAACAACTACATGCACTTCAGTAACATGAAATTCGACATCCTACACTTTCAGTAGACTGAAACCTCTGCATTTTTATCTCGATATTCTAACTTTTGACCATATGGTCATTCGTGATTTAAAAGTACATATATATATATATATATATATATATATATATATTTCATATACAAACAGCAGATTTGTTTTCCTTTTTTACCCTTTATTTTTGGTAAAATCATAGGTGTTACTAATGTCTGGTAAAGGAAGTTAATATATGTTGAATTTTAAGGTGGACTTACAGATTCACTGCTGTAGTATTGTATCTTTTTTTTTTTTTTTTTTTGGAAGTCAGGCAGGGTATGGGTGTATTTTGCAAATAGTGATGCTGATTTGTACTAGGAAGGAAGTGCAACACTGTTTCAGTAGACATTAATAGTAGTAGAAACACATAACTGCTATAAAACAGTGGAGTACAATCAAAGTGCATATCAGAGCAGCTTGCCCTTAGCTATCCGCATGCATTTACACATATACAATGAGATGCACATCTGTGCAACAGTACAATTCATAGATCTCAGCATGGCTGAGCCTCTTTTGCACAAGAAGTTTATAAATCAGCTCCAACTCACAGTCCACCACTTTTACCTGCACTGAGCCACGCTCACCATTGACAGTCTGCAAAAACAGTGAACTAGCTAAAAGGAATTAGTAAGTCAAGGAAGATCCATATATTAGTAAGAAACACAATGGGTGGTGTAATGTAGTGAGATTTGTTGTCCAGCTCCATTACTTAACTGTTAAACATGTCAGTTACTAGTATTTTACAGGCTTATAAATCCCAGTTCTTTGAATGTGTTAGGTGCTAATTTCAGCTGTTTGCATTTGGTAAGGGTCTTTCTGAGCACAGTTTTTGCTGTCAATGAGTAGATATAAGTTAAACAGTAAAATAGAAGTGATTTGAAGTACATCACAATGCCATACCCTAAAAGGAATAAATTATAATTCTGCGTATAGGTATTATAGGTTACCATGACAGACAGAGTGTAAGTAATACTTCACTTACTACCCTTCTCCAATGTGTATTATGACCTAGCATGAATGAAACAGTTTAGGTGTCGTGTGTGGGAGACTGACCTAATTTTGTTCCAATATGTGCATGTAGATTATAAAAGTATGCAGTAACAGGAAGAAAGACTCTGGCGAGACAACTTTAGTCATGATGACAGACACATCCTCATAGCTGTTATGTGTATCCACAGGAAATCTCTAGTATGCCTCATAAATGGAAATGTGTATGGTGTCATTTTTCATAGCTATGTGCATGTGAGAAGGTGCTTAATGCTGACAAGTCACACTGTAATGGCTGACAGCAACAGGAAAGTGATTTGAAGTAATTCATTACATACATTATCTTAGCTACTAAATATATCCTAAAAGAAAATAGTCACAGCTGTAGATTTAATCATTTCAGCTGATCTTAAAATGTCACACAGTACTACACATGTAAGCATTAAGCATACCTCTCAAACTTTGACCATTACAACACTGGCTATTAAAACATATACCAGAGGGACAGAAGGAGAAGGAGCACTTTCTTATTTTTTACATTAAAATGTCCAACTGCAAACTAGACAGAAAGGGGAAACTTCCCTTTGCTAACACATCTAATACATTTGACTCTGATAAGAATGTTCCTGGAGTCATTATAGGTGATGTCATACGAATGTTGCTGGAGTTATTGCAAGTGATGTGATAAGAATGTTGCTGGAGTCATTAGAGGTGATGTCATACGAATGTTGCTGGAGTTATTGCAGATGATGTGATAAGAATGTTGCTGGAGTCATTAGAGGTGATGTGAAAACCAATACTCTTTGACAACTGCCAGCAACCACTGCCATGCAGTGTGGAAGTTTAGCAGACGACATATGTCACTATGTACTGCAGTAATTAGAGTCTATCACAATGTTTAAACAAGTGCATACAGGCAGGCTAGTAGCTAAAAGAAGCAACTTCACTGATTGCAAAGTAGATAGAAAAGTTGTGACTGCTTTTTGTAAGGCTTATGCACATGGGACCAATGTTCATAGAAGAGCAGCTAAGAATTGCCAAAAGTTTCAAAAGGTACTTCAAGTACATACGATAGTTGCAAAATATTCAGAAAATCTTCATTTGAATGTCATTAGTACCCGATTTGCATAAATTTGTCCAAATCATCTTCAAACTGCTTTGTTTAAGCATATTTATCTTCTGAATTTCACCAAAGATGAGCATAGGAGCAGACAGTGCAAATTCCATTTAGGACTAATTGCAATGACTATGAATACTGCCTTTATTCATCAGATCACTAAAAAGCAAGTGCATAAATACTGTACCATATTTAACTCAAGGAATGAATTACCACACAAGGTGGTTGGGTGGGTAAATAAGGCATAACAACCAAGACTGAGAATTTGTAAGGAAAGAATTAAAGTAATGTTTGTATAAAAAATACCACCGCAAAATAAAAAAAACATCATTCAGATAACTTTTACTGCTGCTGAGCTGTGCATTTAGAGGACTGTAAGGCACATTTTATGCAACTATTTTTAGGCTCCCAAAACAGAAAGATATATATGTGTAGAGAGTTCAGTTAAAGGATACTAAATGGAGGGGAATTAAAAGGAGAGTAACCATTTCTGTAGTCAATAGTGGTTATGACAATTAATGGCAAAAGTCTCCACACCAGAATGAGTGTTTGAAGGCTGAAGTGAAGAAGGGTTCCATGTGAACAGCAATTGAACATGGGTCAGTTGGTCCTGAGAAATAGATGATCACCATTCTGAAGATGGATGGGTGATGTTCTCCATTGCCCTTGGCTGATCGAAATGGAGTTGGGTTTAGCTCCCTGAATCTGGATCAGCAGAGACAGAAGCATATCGATGTTCAATGCGTTGATGCAAATGATCCTGGAGAAGCTGGCAGGGGCCCCTGGGAGAGTTCTCTTTTCTTTGTAAAGGGCAGGACACCCTTGAATGGGTTAACCCTGAAAGAGGGGACCACACCCTTGCAAATTCATCCTGGGTTGACACCCATGTCCCTCATGGACAGGGGTAGCTAATGTTGATCACAGACCCACTCTGTTCATCAATTTGTTCTGCAAACTACCTAAAAAAAGAGGAAACAGGGAGACTTGGGATTAACATGGCTAGGCTTGTAAAGGCTCTAGGGCCACTAGCCTAGTAACCTTCTATGTACCTATGAACCTATAAGAACACTAGCAGCTCTACCCATCAAATGTAGACAGTGGTCCTATTACAGTGATAAAGTAAATATGTCAATAAAGACAGCAGATGTTCATTTGCAGTTGTGCATGTTTTCCTTACTATCTGCAATGAATATGGCTAAAGGGTTGTGTATCCAGTTGCAGTAATAATGTCTGTAACTACATATCTTTTCTGCTTTAAGAGCACCGGCTAGTAACAATACAAACTGTGTTTGGATAACCAAGGTTCAAGCACTAGCAGGGTGTCACATCTGTATAACCTTTGCTTGAACACATAATTCATAAATCCTGTGTGTAATCAGCAGTTATTAACTGCCACCAAGTGCTATAGCATGGTTTGGCAAACATGTAAATAGACTGACAGAGAAATAGTTTCAGTCAGCCAATGAACAATTTCCTTACAAGGCCAACAGTACCTTTAAAATCTTTAATGCTATTTCAAAAGAAGAACTGCCATTTGTATTTTTTTTTTCAAAAAGCAGACTTTTTTAAACAGTTTAGTTTGCTACAAAAAAAGTGATAAAATCAGTGTTAAACTCCAACAAACAGTTAACACCAAGGTACATTGCTGTGACAAGAGTAGCAGATGACACAGTAGTTTGGGCATCTAGAAGCAAACATGACACATGTGTTTGCATGCAGTCACACACCTGCCTGCGTAACAGTAGTGTGTGTATTTAGAAATGTGTAATGTAAAATACTGATACTATTGTACTAACATACATAGTTACCAAGTTTAATGTTGTAATGAGAGTGTCATAGTTCAAGACACCACATTGACACTTCTATGGGTTTTGCATGTAGAGCACCTTACCTTAAAATTATATTATGTGGTAGAGCATTGAAACAGCATAAGTAAATGACAAGTTAACTAAAGTCATTTGTTTCATTGCACATAATGCTTAATTGATGTGTGCAAATTACTGCCTGAAACTTTTTCTGGACATTTCGTGGGTGTAGCCATGGACAAAAACTGAGCAAACAAAACTATTTTTTTTCTTTTCCAAATTAAATTGCAGCTTCTGCTAATACCAAAAGATAAATACTGCATTTTAAACCTCTCCAGTACCTTAATTTATGTAAGATGTTTAGTGTAGCACATACTGACATACTGCTTACCTGCAGGTTTGTGTATGGGTACATAACAGACTGTGTGCCTTTTTCTGTATAGTCTGAGCAGCAGTAAACAATCTGGGATTTCTCTCTGCTGTGCTATATCTTTGCTAGTTATTCTGCATTGAGTATAATAACCCATGGTCAAACAATCTGCACATTAATGAATACAAAAACAACAAAGAACTCATACATACCTATTGCACACAATTTCCCAGCGTGAGAATCTAGAATTTGGGCTGATTAGACTGGGATCATCAGAACTTTGATTGCCAAAGAAAGAATCTGTACACACATCACATTCATTTCTTCCAGTTGCAAAATTCCAGTAGGGCAGTGCAAAAGAATCATTACCCGTGAGTCTCTGTAAAATAGTATTACATAGCTGCTGATGTTAATTCTTATGCTTTTTCCAGCATGCCATACACATGTAAATGTGAAAAGCAACTTATTTGCAAACAATGTCCAAACAGTGTTTCACATCATGATTTACAGTAGCAGCTACAATAAGAAATTATTTTTTTTTACTGATCCCTCTGCTGACCATCTAGCTCGTCCATCCCAGCCAGATTTATGAGACAGTTTTTCACCAAAGCACAAATCGACAATTTCAAGTCATCTGTTAACAGTCAGGTAAAAAACTACACTGCACTGCCAGGGCAACAAAATGAATGCTCAACCAGGTGAAGTCTAAACATATATGTAATAGAATTATTACTAAACATACACACACACTATGGTTCTGTGTTGCTTGCTCAAGGTGGCAGGATTGGATTCAAATGCCATACTAAAGTTCTTAACTCTGCTCCATAAAGCTATTATTTCTTCTCTTCCTTTCTGTGTTGCCCATCTCTAGTTGAGGAATGCTATTTCTTCTTTTCCAACTCCCATCTAAATTTATCAGACCAAGTTATTTATATGTCATTATATACTTCAGCCAAGTATTTCTTCCTTAATAAAGCACCCATATATTTCCCTTACCCCTGAACAATATCAGCATATTCAAAACATTATGCTTTCCTATCTCTTTCCATCACTTCTAGCAGTTCATCGCATTACGTATTCTAATTCAACTCCATGTTTTGCACCCCAGTGCAATTCCTCAGTTTAGAATCTGGGGATGGGACTTTATAATTTGATGAAAAATGTAAAACAAAATCAGTGCTTCAGTGTTGATGGCACCCATCTCTAGCCTTACAATTTTCAGTTTTTCCATTTACAAAAATGGAAGAGTCCAGCTGCCTCCAGGAAAAGTAAATACTTTAATTCAGTCACTTCTGCTAGAAATGGACTGTGAAAAACAAAGCTTAGTATTTCCACACATATGTTATATCTGAACAAATCCACAGTGACCTTTACAAGTACAAATAACTGTTTATTCATAAAAAAATTATAAGCACTTTTGTTTCATACAAAAAGAAACTTCATCAAATAAAAGTATCAGCACCATGCTTTTACTTTTATTTGATGGTTTCTTTTTGTACATAAGTCTTTACCTACCCTCTTTGTATCTGTTTTTTTTTCCGTAAGACCGTCTCTATACTCCAGCTAAAAACAAAAGATATCCCATGCAAGAATTAGACACCTTGATAAAAAAAAAAAAAAAACTTGCCCACCTCCTTCCTTTAACTTGCGTTAGCTACACCATTTGTCCTACTAGCAACCAGCCTTCTGATGATCTCAATCTATCTATTTGGTAACCGGATAGGTGGACTGGTTCTACGACCCTTTTCAGCCATGAACCTAGTTCAGAGGCAATAAAACAGTGTAGCGGGCTTTCATTAGGTTTTATCAGTTTACATGGGTTTCAAAACAGTTTTTCTAGAAGAAATTGCATCTTAAAGGCTTAAAACTAACTCAAGAGGAGTTAAAAAGAGAGATCACAGAGATAGGCCTAGAGCCTAAGGAGAGACTGCATGTGTAAGAAGAGTTAAATGGAAAAGGGGAATGGTTGAGAGATCTTAATGCTCCCCTAAGATCAACATACCTTAATATCAATATCCACTGATGCTTATATGGCTCAATTTCAGATTTTATCTAACCCTGCTTCAAATCATTTTCCCTGTTTTATTTTCCACATTGTTTTATACAAGCAGATATGCATTTCTGAAAATGAAGAGTAAAGGTTAACTCTTCACCAAGGAGTTTGAAGTATGGGGAACAGATTTCAAATTAAATAGTGGACAGGTGATAGCACAATACTACACTTTCAGCTGCAAGTGGACATGGCCAATCATTGGCAAGATTTGGACAGGATCTACTGCCACAACAGTAGACTGAGAACTTTAGAGGCAATGGAGGAACTGCCATACAGAAAGCATTGTTAACTAAAGAGTAAATGGAAAAATCATATAAACATGGATGGGCAGATACTCATTCACTGCTATACAATTTTTTTCCAAGCCACATTTTTTTTCTAATATAGTCATTACTTCTCTAAAAGGTCACTAGTATATAAAATACTTTTAGGCTTCATTTTATTACCAACATACACAGTCCCCTGCTAAGAGTGAATGTCTTTTACTTACAAAATTATCTTATAAACAAAGTTTTTATGCTGCAATATGTGTGATGACATACTGGGTTCCATAAAACACTCCCTATAGCAGTGTTGAACAGTAAGTCAGTGCATGATGTTGTCTTACCTGGAGATCCCTCTCCAACAGCATCAGGTGGTATCTATGCCATGTCAGAAATGCAGGTCCTTGATGTGAAAAATCTATTGCCGTAAAGGGCCTGCCTGGTCCTGTTAAAACACAAAAATACACAGATTTCAGTCTTACTGATCATTGTATGTGACACAATAATGATAAAGATACACATAAGAGACAAGGACTTTGTTAACCACAGATATATAGGAGGTTCCGATTTGGCACACTGTCAGAGGAGCTGCCATCTAATGTACACATTTGTCTGTACAGCATTGCCAAACCTATATACAGCTGCCCTGATCAAGGGTATATAAAAGTAAGCCCAATGCATTCCCATCACATCTGCAAAATATACAAAAAACTTTCTTTCAGTTAACTTTCCTGCTCTTCATTAGCAGAGATGTGCAGGACCAAGTGATCATCCTTTTCTATGCCAAGACTTTAACACATACCTAACTGCCTCTGATTTTGCAGAATGTCCACGAATTTGTCTCATATTATTGCTCTGTCCTTTGCATTTTTTATTTTCTAATAAATCACTACTAATACAGTCAGTCAATAATGCCAAACGTTAGAGTTACGTACTTCTTATTCTTCAGACTATGCATGCTGATGTTTTTAATTAACTTTCTAAGTGAATTAGAGTTGTTGTGTCTTTCGGCTTTTCCCGGTTAGGGTTCGCCACAGTGGAACTCCGGTCCGCTAATGATTGGCAGTAGATTTTTACGTGCTGAGTTGCCAGCCCTGACGCACAACCTTCAACGAAGGTACACCCATTCACGCATGTCTCCACACAGAAGACACTCTAGCTGAGAATCGAACAGGACAACGTCTTACTGTGAGGCGACAACGCTACCGCAGCACCACCACTGCAATTCTTCTAAGTGAATTAGAGTAATTTTTAAAATTGTCCTTAATTTTGGACCTTTTCCAGAATCCTTGAGCAAAGAAGTTGAGAGGTATGCTTGAACAATGCAATGGACTGCCAAGAATGAAGCCATAAACATAAATCTTCCTTGGTAGAGGTTATTAGTTTAGTCTATCAATATTGATGAAAAATCCATGGTTATCCAACAGTTAACTACCTACAAAGTACAGTACATTTCCAGCAGACCAAAAGAGTGCATTTAGACAAACTGGGATTCACAATGTACCCCACAAATTCAAGTACCAAAGAGCTATTGTTTTTTTCTTTCCAATTATATAGTGAGAAAAACACTCAGCATCTTTGCCAAGCCACCAATTTATTGCTTCTCTAACTGCTTGTCAATGACTTAGAACCAGAGTAGCTCATAAAAAATCACAAACCCTCTTTTGGGTTTTATTCCTAATACAGCACTAGTGCACAGTGAAGAAATTATGGACTGAAACAGTCTTTGAACAAGAATTTAAGCTACCAGTCATGGCATGATAGTCCTACCTCTCAACCTCTTAGCCTAAGAAATCAGGATAAAGCCTAACTTAATGGGTATACAAAGGTCCAAAAATGTGACAACATTTTGCATATTGCACTTATAAACCTAGAAAGTTGATGGAATGACAGGTTTTGTTTTACTATGCATTTTATGAAAGATATAACATCTGAAACTCAAATGTGTGTCATTATTTAGTGGAGTCAATCCTCAGTGATTTGCCAGAAAATCACAAGTTCTGTGAGGAACAGCCCAAAATTTGAAGCAAAAATCTGGGCATTCTAAAAAAATGGACAGCTGAGAGGTATGGTGACTGTGTTGTATTGATTGCCCAAATGAAAGTAAAGAAAGATCTTTTGCATATAAATTTGGTGTTTAAAAGATGTCTAGAGGAATATATGTCCTGTCAACAAACCTTTGGTTTTATTTGGATATGCAGTTCTTCCTCCAAACTCCATAAGCTCACACAATTTTCTTACCATCCCACTTTTTCATTTATCACTTTTCCTTTTGATTCTTTACTGAAACTATATGCCTTCTCAAGTCTTTGGGTCATTTTTTGTCATGTGCAAAATTCCACTTCGTGTTCTAAACTGTAATAATTCATCCCTTTTTGAAAAGCTTTATTTACATGGCTTAGCAGAGTAAAATTATTTCATACTCCATCCCATGCTCAGTTTTATTCAAAGTCCTGATAAGCACAGCAGAACTTCCACACCAAGATGTTTAAAGGTAGTTATTAGGCATGCAGCCTAGGAGGCCACTCAGAAGCTTATCCTATTTTCCCATTGTCCCCAAAGTACTGTTTGGTAAAGTGATTTCTTCAGTGTAACACAGCAGGCAAATGAAGAGTGAGCAATCAAATAGTGGACTACAAGAAGCATCTTCTTAACAGCTCACAGTCTTAATCATCTGTGCTTTCATGTACTATTTATTAACTTTGCATGCATTTTTCTTCTTTCGTAACAACATTTTAACAAACTTTCAACAAACCACCAAAAGCACATCTCACTTATATCGAGAGATATAGGATTTTTTCCTCCTGATTCATTCTTTGCCAGCTTTATCCTTCATTTCTAGGTCTTTCATTAATTATTCTTTTTTTCTCTATAAAGTTCTTTACCTTATCTGGTCCCATGGGATACGGGAATGAAGCCTTGACTACAACTCAGATAACTGACGTTCAGTTAGCAACAAGTGTGTGTGTGTCTGTGTGTGTGTGTGTGTGTATGTGTGTGTGTGTGTGTGTGTGTGTGTGTGTGTGTGTGTGTGTTTGTGTGTGTGTGTGCGTATGTGTGTGTATATGCGTGTGTGTGTATGTGTGTGTGTGTGTGTGTGTGTGTGTGTGTGTGTGTGTGTGTGTGTGTGTGTGTGTGTGTGTGTGTGTGTGTGTGTGTGTGTGTGTGGGACTGGGGGCATGGGAGGATGAGCTTTAAATGGCAAAGGTAAACTTGATCATGACAGGGAGGGAGGGAGGCTGCCAGGACTACAGGTAACAGCCACACCTAGCACTCACTAGCTGCATCACCATCCTGTAATGGCAGAGTATTCTCATGCTGCACTGGCAGGGATTTTCCTGATGAATCAGTGAGTACAAGGTATTTATGATGGCACGCACACACACACACACACACACACACACACACACACACACACACACACACACACACACACACACACATCCCCCCTCCTCCTGACCAAGCAGTCCACAGGCAACCTAGGGGTCAGCTCCTCCTCTGAGAGACTGTCTAACTGACTCAGTCCCTACCACCACATTCTCACTGCCAGGGGAATGGATGAATGAAAAGGGCTTCCCAAACAGGCACGCCTGGGCTATAGGGTCTTGTCTGCCCTGGTGTTCCCTGGATCCCAACTCCAAGGAATGAATGGTCCAGTTGGGTTCAAGTAGTAGCACCATCAGGCACTGTCCTCCAAAGATGGGGGGGGGGGGGGGGGGATAAAAAGCCGAAATACTTTTTATACTTTTCCTTCCAATATTTCCTTCAGCCACCTCCCCTCTGTTTCACTTCCCAGCTTAGCCAACCTTGGCAATCAATGTATTTACCCAATATCAGTCTCATACTCCTGTACTGAGCTTTAATTCATAAGCAAAGAAATCACCTTAACTTGGCAGCTCCACATTCCTGAGTTAGTGTAACTCTTTTAAGTGGATTTGTCATAGTTTTCCATACTTCACAAACACAAATGCTGAGCCTTGTACACAAATGTTCAACAAATATCTTTAAAAGTGAGAAAGGAAATGTAGATCCTACATAAAAAAATAACAAGCTCAGCTTTTTCTCTCTTTGATAATGTGCTCACCATTAGCTCACCTACATCCATAGTTTTCTTTTCTTCACACGCAAAATTCTAGCCTCCTAGGTGAAGGCAATACCTCCTACTTGCTTATATCCTCTGGACAGACAACCACAATCATTTATTTATGTCACCCTCCTAGTTTGATATCTTCACAGAGCCCTTCCAGCTCACTGACTACAGCATACATTTACGCAGATTATAACTACTGTTAAGATTCATCACAACTTTCATTCACAAAATGCTGAATGAACATCCTGCCTCACTCGTATTTGCTTAAAATAATAGCTTGACATCTAACCAAAGTATCCATTCCAACCTCATCAATCATGAAATAAAACTGTACTTCAATCTGCTTACTCCACATTTTGCATGCAGGGTCTATATCATATGAGCGAATCACACAAATTGCGAATGCTCATAATATCAAACGTTCCAGACCTCAAAGTGCTTTTTCTGAGATTGCCGTACAGTGAAGAATGGGATATTTGCCCTTTCCTCACTGTAGTGTGATCTCGGAGATGGAATATATATTTAGTGGGGGGTGTGGGGGCACAGCCCCTCACAATAGAAAGTTTGAGGTCCGGTACGTTCGATATTATGAGCGTTCGCAATTTGTGCAATACACTCATATGATATAGACCCTTACATGCAACCCTATTAACAGTTTTATGATGACCGATCTTTTTTTATCACAGTTTTAGGTTTCCGTACTGTGCAATCCCTGTGCATGGTGTTCTAATTAGTTTTGGCACCAGTTGCTGATACAACCTGTCAGAAAAATATGTATTAATGTGTGTATTAGTAATATGCTTAGTGCATTTAGAGCTTGAAAAGGGTTAACACATTTATTCTATTTCATACTGCATAAATCTGTACAAACTGCAGATGGTTTCTGACCTTGTATTGTTAGCTAAAATCTTGCTTGTGCCTTGGAAATTTACTGAGAAGCAGATGATTCCTGCTTATGTTAGGAAAATAATGAATAGAACAATACTACTTGTATGAAGCTTAGACAAGAAGTTCCGTTTGTGCTGTGAGAAAATACACAGCTATAGAAGCCATAGATAATTAGGACAAAGCCTGTTTGAAAATATGAACTGCAATCAGCATTTGCTTGTATCTGAATTAGAAGAGTACCTTGAAACGTAACACTGTACAATGGAAGCTTGTAAACGAATTAGTGCCCACCAAGGCCAGGTTGTTTTTCTCAAAAGTTTCTCACAAATCTAGTCATGTCAGCAGAAAATCTGAGTAACATCTGCTGTAGAACAATACTGAAAGTTGTGTTTGATTACGTCAGCCATAGAAGGCCATGTCTTGTAAAATAGTATAAGAATGAGCATACTTCCTGTTAGTAGTTAGACAAATCCTTGTATTTGCATGTTTTTGTCTCCTTGCGGCAAGTAAATAAATATACCTTAACTGAACCTTACGTGTATTGGTCTTTGAAGTTTTTTCCTTTGATAGATTTGTCCTTCGGACCGGAAACCCTCACTTCGCCCCGGATCAGACAGGCCAGGTGGCTTGAAACCGTACGAGGAAGAAACCACATCGGTTCTTCTTAGTTGAAAAGCCCTCCGACTGCATTGTCGTACAAAAGAGGCCAACCACTTTCTGATCTGCGACTGAAGGACGGGTTTACTCGAACCAGGTGATCAATCACGAAGGCTCAGGTAAGGTGAATCTACTTTTTTTCTGTTTTAGATCAGGGACTAGATTTGTATTTATTTTGTTAAGACTTTGTTTATACAAGTCAGGGACAAAAAGATTACTGTCTTGTCATAGATCAGGGAAACAGAGCAGGTAGGCAGTCATGCTGAAGAGACTATAACAAAATCCGTGGTACCATGTTAAAATTAAGGAGTTATGTAATGATTAAAAGGGTAGAACAAAATGGGTAATAATTGTACAAAAAGATCCCAAAATCCACCGTTAACCGAAGACGCGAAATACATGCAGTCACAGCGCGCTGATAATATTAGATACTACTCAAAATGGGTTAATAAGTATGAATTTGATGGTAAATTAGAAAAATCCTTGCTTGTCAAACTTGTCAAACAGCTTAAAACCGATTCTAGAGGTTGGGTAAAAAAGCAACGTCAATTAGGAATTCCTCAGACACACAGGTGGATTGAGGAAGTAAACCGAAGGGAACAAAAGAGTAATAATTCAAAAGCAATGTTTTTAGATAAGGAGGACAATAACTTAGTAATAGCGTCAGCCCCTCCACCTCCCTTACCAGAATATGAGGCAAGTGAACAAGTTAGTCCACCCCTGTGATATCCTGCTGTCACTGTAAGTACAGACACTACAAAAGCAAAACCGTTTATTAGAGATCCCGTCGAGACCAGGTCTCGAACACGGGCAGGAAACTCAAAAGGGGACATTGAGTTATATCAAATGGGTAGAAATTCACGATTTATGAGTGAAGAAGAAATATGCCCACTTATAGAAGTGCCTAATCCGCAGGCAAGGCAAGAAGGTCAGGACCCAACTATTCTAGTGTATAGACCCTGGACTCCGGAAGACATCCGGAAAGCCACTGAGGGAATTCTCCATCCAAAAGATAATTTTAAAAACTTCTTAGAAGATTTGTAAGGAATGAGGCTAAGTTATAATTTAAATGGAGAAGTGGTAGAAAAAGTAGTCAGACAAATTGTGGGACCAGACTGGCACATGATTAGTGGCGACTGGAATCCCCGTGACGCTGCGCTCAGGCCCCTCCCACATAGCAGCGCAGAATTAGACAACAGAGTGAAAGGTCTTACAGACCGAATCTCTGAGAAATGGAAGCCTAGGGCAGACTGGACTTGCATTAATCAATGCATCCAACAGGAAGGCGAAGCTATTGACAGATATTATGCCAGACTATTAGAATGTTTTAATAACCATTGTGGAATGCAGGTTCCTGAAGATCAGACACACAATTCCCCATATGAGCAGCAGTTAAAGAATGCATTTTTGAAAGGCAGTATTGCACCCATAAGCAGCTTTATTACAAAGCACATGGTAGATCATCGTACAAGCAGGTTACAGTCATTACTTGAATATGCTAGGCATGCCGAAAGGCATTTTAATAGCAAAAAGAAAAAGAAAGCCCAAGTATTTTCTGCAGAAAATGGAGCAGAAGTTTATGTAGTACAGTCCGGGAAAAAGGGCAAGAGAAATGCCCAGGGAAACAAACAATCTGATCAGTGATCAGAGGACTTTGAAGGGCGAAAGAAAAGGGGTGAATGTTTTAAATGCGGTAAGAAGGGACACTTGGCAAGGGATTGCAAGAAAAACAAGAAAGCAACCACGGAAGATAAGGAGGGTGAGGACTGACTATATGATAGTCAGGAATCACTAGAAGGGGATAGCAGAGAAGGGACGAATGTGATAGAGGGAGTAGAGAATGTGACAGAAGAAATAGAGGAAGTGCAGGAAGTCACGGATAGTGAAGAAAACAAAATATTAGATTTGGCTTTATTGAGCTAAGAGCTATACTTAGCAGACACGAAACCAGAAGTTACACTCCTGGTAGAAGGGAGGGAGGTCAGATTCTTATGTGACTCAGGGGCATCACGGACCCTGATACATCCCTCCAAACTGCCAGAGAACTCAGAGTCACCTGATTACATATTAGTGAAAGCAGCTAATGGACAGCTGTATCAGGATCCCCTCTCCCATAATACTGTAATAACTGATCCTATTTCAGGATTGACCCAGAAAAGCAAAATTGTTGTTTCTGCAAAATGCCCAGTAAACCTCTTGGGCAGAGACCTTATGCAGCTATTTGGTATAGCAGTAGTTCCGACTATGCAGGGTATGGAAGCACAGCAACAAATTGATACCTTTGCAGTGCAAACGGAGGGTAAAATGTTTTATTGGTACAGCCAGGACTTGGTTACGACTGGTCCAGGGGCAGTGACCAAAGAGTTGATGAACATAGCCATCAGCAAGTTCCCCTCCCTTGACATTGATCAACAGCATTTGTTGCACTGTACTCTGCATTATTGTAACACACCAGGACCTGATAAGGAATATGAGCAAGAATTGTTTAGAAATCGTGCAAACAGATTGATATTACGTAATCTGTACTGGGACACAGAAGGGAACAGTGTAGCCAGCTGTTCATTGCCCCAGGAGTTCTTTGCACTCTGTAAATCTAACTGATTACCACACGTTAACTTAACTAAGGGCAAGAATGTAAAATGGGTAGACTTAGGAGAAAAGGTCACGAGATGGGAAAAACAGACAGAGTTAGAACTGTCAGAACAGGGAATACAAATGCAGAAGCTAAATTGGATAACTCAGACCCACCCAGCTGTACACTTGCAGTCTAGCAAGGACAGCTGATTAGCACTCCTATTGAAGGAGGAAGAGAATGCCTTACAGAATATACCAGAAACTCTCTGGTCAACAGGAAAATCAGATGTAGGACTTATTCGTACAGCGGGACCAGTTACTATTACGCCAAAGTCAGCATTTAGACCACAAAAAAGACAGTATCCCTTAAGAAAAGATGCAGAGGTAGGAATCAAACCTATTATAGCAGCTTTACTTAGGGAAGGGGTGGTTGCGGAATCTCCTGATTCACCATGTAACACACCCTTATTTCCTGTTAAGAAAGCGAATGGAGAGTGGCATATGGTCCAAGACTTACAAGCTGTAAATGACGCAGTAAAACCAAGGGCACCTACGGTGCCAGACCCACACACCCTGTTGAATGATCTAAAACCTCAACAGAAATATTTTTCTGTGGTAGATATCAGTAATGCGTTCTTCTCTATACCGATACACCCTGACAGCTAGTATTGGTTTGCATTCACATTTCAGGGGAAAAGGTATGCATATACGCGACTACCACAGGGATATTGTGAAAGTCCAACAACGTTCTCACAAGAAATGGCAAGTAACTTAGTGGGATTTACCCCACCAAGAGGTAGCCAGATTTTGCTTTATGTTGATGATATCCTGCTGGCGTCCCCCACCCAGCAAGATTGTAAAGAAGACACCATAGCGCTATTACAATTTTTAGCCACTGAAGGACATAAAGTAAACAAAAATAAACTGCAGCTTTGGAAAAAACAAGTTAAATACCTAGGATATGTAATATCCAAGGAAAGTAGGACATTAGATGAGGACAGAAAAGTAGCAATTTTGCAAGCACCAAAACCCACTACCAAGAAGGAAATGATGTCCTTCCTGGGTACAACTAATTTTTGTCGGAGTTGGATTCCAAACTATGCCTTGAAATCTGCACTGTTGACTAACCTGATTTATAAAAAGCCTATGGCAGCACAGGATTTGTTACAATGGACACCAGAAGCAGAATCTGCTTTCTGCAAACTGAAACAGTTAATAGCATCCTCATTAGTCTTGGGATTACCAAACTGTCATAAATGTTTTTTCCAAACTGTAGATTGTAAGCAAGGTTATATGACATCAGTGTTAACACAGCAGCATGGGGACAAGCAATGCCCTATTGCTTATTATTTATCACAACTGGACCCAGTGGCATGGTCTTTACCTCACTGTGTACAAGCAGTAGTTGCAGCTGCAATGGCAGTACAGGCTTCACCCTCAGTAGTTTTTTTCCACACTCTCACATTGAGAGTGACTCATGCAGTCACGATTATTTTACTGCAAGAGAAGGTAGCATATCTTTCCCCTGCTAGGCATCTTTCCTGTATGACTATATTGTTGAGCCAACCTCATATGACAATTGAACGATGTACGACTTTGAACCCTTCTACTTTGCTCCCAACCCCTGCAGATGGCACACCACACAGCTGCCTGCAGGTGATTGAGCAAAAGACACTGCCTAGAAAAGACCTTACAGATGTTCCCTTGGATGATGCCGAGGTGACATACTACGTGGATGGCTCATGCAAAAGGGGTCCTGCAGGACAGAACCCAGTAGGATATGCAGTAGTTTCTGATATTGAGATTATAGAAGCGAAATCTTTACCACACAATTTATTTGCACAGGCAGCAGAATTGATTGCCTTGACACGGGCATGTACCTTAGCAAAGGGTAAATGTGTGAATATTTTTACTGACAGCCAGTATGCTTTTTCTACTGCACATGTTTTTGCGCAACAGTGGAAAAATCGAGGAATGATAACATCTACTGGCAAACCAATCAATCATGCACAGTTTATTTTAGATCTTTTAGAATCTATTCATTTACCTCAGAAAATAGCTATTTGTAAATGCACAGCTCATACCAAGCAACAGGACAGGATTTCAAAAGGTAATGCGAGAGCTGATACAGCTGCAAAGCAGGCAGCTTCAGAAGTATTTCTTTTGAATGAGGAATTACAACCCTCTGAGATTTTAGACTTAGAAATGTTAAAGACAATGCAGACACTTACTATGCAAGTTGAAAAACAAAGATGGGTAAAACGAGGAGCAATTCTCGAAAAGGGGCTGTACATCTCTAAAGAAGGGAAACCGATATTGCCATCTAATTTGTTTAGATATGCAGCTTTGTTGAGCCATGGGCAGTGCCATGTCTCAACAGGGGGGATGGTACAGCTGGTGAACCAAGTGTTCACGACATATGGATTCTTAAATTACACTAAAAAATTCTGTTCAATGTGCCATGTTTGTAATAAACATCATGCACAAGGGGAGTTTAAGCCCAAGCAAGGGAGTTTCCCTACACCACCGTATCCATTTCATACTATCTGTATGGATTTCATAGAGTTGAATAAATGTGAAAATAGGAAGTATTGTCTTGTCATTGTAGATATGTTTTCCAGATGGGTGGAAGCCTTTCCGACTAAAAATCCAGATGCAGCAACTGTGGCCAAAGTCCTTGTTAAAGAAATCATCCCTAGATTCGGCATTCCGGAAAGGATCTACAGTGACAATGGCACACACTTCGTAAACCAGACCATACAACAGTTAAGTAGACATTTTGGCATTTCTTTAAAAAATCATTGTGCGTATCACCCACAATCTGCAGGGCTAGTAGAGAGGCATAATGGGATTTTAAAGAATAAGCTAAGGAAGTTAATAGTAGAAACGCAGAGAAATTGGGTGTACTGTCTGCCCCTGGCACTGTTGAGCATGAAAACTGTTCTGAATGCAAAAGGATTGACTCCTTTTGAAAAATTATTTGGAAGGGCTTATTATATACCTCAGTGGAAATCTCTCATGCCCGCAGACCAGGAAGCTGACAGTACACTAGCTGAGTACATGCAAAACTTGTTAAATTCTAAACATTTGTTGCAGTCAAATTCTGTTTCAGACAAAGAACGAACCAGAGTGTCAGAAGTGGCAGTGTCCCCTGGAACTTGGATTTGGGTGAAGACAGTAAAGAGAAAGAATTGGGCATCACCAAAGTGGGAAGGTCCATATCAAGTGCTTCTGTCGACACCCACTGCAGTCAAGATAGCGGAGCACACCTCCTGGATCCACCTGATGCACTGTAAATTAGTAAAGAACTTTGAACTGGACAAAAATCTTGTCACATACCAAGAGTAAAAATGATAGAGTCCAGAAGAAACAGGAATGCAGAACAACCCTTTCCTCAGAAGTATTGCATAATCATCCTGTTAACTGTACTAGTGACAATAACCTTTTTGTTGTGGCCTTTCCTTTTCCCAGCCACACAGACTGAACTGAATAAATGTGAAGCATTACTCATCGACTGGCATCCAAACTTTAACACTTACCAGGCAATTAAATATGTGTATGCTGAGACTTTCAATGTTTCGAATTGCTGGATTTGCACAGCTTTGCCGACAGCATACGGGGGGGGTTATTAATGACTACAGTCCCCGTAGGGGTCAATGAGACCTGGGAGAACTTGATTTATGATACCTCAATCATTACATCACAAGATAAAATAGCATTGCACTTGTCTGTTCCACAAAAGGGAACTGTGTGTTTTTATAAAAATGATACTGTTGGAGCAATTGCAATGTGACTGTTCCTTATAAATGTTACACTAAAGGTAACAATGTAGATCTTTATTGTAATACAAACTATGATTCATTTCTTGGATTGATGCATAAAACACTTGATGAGTAAAACATAATTCTGTTCTTTATAAACAACTGTCTATAATAGATAGAAAAATGTTTCATGCAGGGCGAGTGTATATTCATAGCAAGGTTACTACTAAAGTAGAGGATTGTTATTTTGTGTGTGGCAGAAAGGCATACAAATGGTTACCTGAGAATTGGTCCAGCAGTTGTTTTTTGGGTTCCCTGGTTCCGGCCATACGACACAATGCTGTTTTGCCTCGAGGAAAAATTTGAAATGTCCGAGAGGTCATCAAGGAACCTGTAAATCCAGAGGGACAAATCTATGCATGTTGGAAAGACCATCATTCCATAGGCAAAGGACTGACACATATGGACTTGAGTGATAGCGTTATATCGTGGGCAGGCATATCACCGGCGTATGGAGCAGTGAAATCAATCTGGGAGCTGGGAAAACTGTTGAAACTTCTCGAAGTAATGAGTAATGCAACTTTTTCCACTCTCAAATTGGTGACAGATGAACTGAATGCTATGAGAACTGTAGTGCTTCAGAACTGCATGGCTTTCGACTTCACCCTAGCGGTGAGAGGTGGTACTTGCGCTTTAATCCAAGAAGAATGCTGTTCATATATTCCTGAGCATAAACACGAGATAAGCAATCATCTTGAGGCAATTCAGCAAGTGTAGGCCATGACCAATCCAGGCCCAAACCCACTGGCGGACTTTTTCCGGAAATGGTTTGGGGGTGGGGTACCATCCTAATGAACATCCTGATTGCCATTTATGTAGGAATGCTCATACTGGGAGTATGTATTTGTTGTGGCATCCCCTGCATGAAAAGACTGATTAAAGATTTTATAGACATGTCAGTTTCTGAAACCTTATATCAAAGTACTGAGTTTGAAGAACTGTTAAAAGATTGAAAATGCTTTCATAAGTTTAAACTGAATGACTCTCTTAACTGAAAATCCTGAGTGGAAGAGGATAGGAGAAGAAAACAAACTGTTTATGCTTATTTTGAAAGTAGAATAAAAGTATTAAAAAGGGGGAAATGTCAGAAAAATATGTATTAATGTGTGTATTAGTAATATGCTTAGTGCATTTAGAGCTTGAAAAGGGTTAACAGATTTATTCTATTTCATACTGCATAAATATGTACAAACTGCAGATGCTTTCTGACCTTGTATTGTTAGCTAACATCTTGCATGTGCCTTGGAAATTTACTGAGAAGCAGATGATTCCTGCTTATGTTAGGAAAATAATGAATAGAACAATACTACTTGTATGAAGCTTAGACAAGAAGTTCAGTTTGTGCTGTGAGAAAATACACAGCTGTAGAAGCCATAGATAATTAGGACAAAGCCTGTTTGAAAATGTGAACTGCAATCAGCATTTGCTTGTATCTGAATTAGAAGAGTACCTTGAAATGTAACACTGTACAATGGAAGCTTGTAAACGAATTAGTGCCCACCTAGGCCAGGTTGTTTTTCTCAAAAGTTTCTCACAAATCTAGTCATGTCAGCAGAAAATCTGAGCAACATCTGCTGTAGAACAATACTGAAAGTTGTGTTTGATTATGTCAGCCATAGAAGGCCATGTCTTGTAAAACAGTATAAGAATGAGCATACTTCCTGTTAGTAGTTAGACAAATCCTTGTATTTGCATGTTTTTGTCTCCTTGCGGCAAGTAAATAAATATACCTTAACTGAACCTTACGTGTATTGGTCTTTGAAGTTTTTTCCTTTGACACAACAATTTTACAATTATATGTTTAAACAATACTAATGAAATAGCCTTATGTCAGACAATCAGTGTTAACGTTTAACTTTCAATAACTTGCTGTTATTAGGCATGTAAATCCATATATCACAAATATCTGTTCTATCTAGTCTTAATATTACATTTAGTTTAATATTGCCCCTTTAACTAATAGACTTATTTAACTATTTAAAGTTAACTATTTACAATATAATCTGAGATCAGGAATTAAGTAGTAACCATATTAATTTTATGTTCACTATATTAAAATCTTAACATTTGGATCAGTGGCTTCGTACATTATAGTAGCTTCCACTTCATTAAATAGATGTACATGTTAGGGGTTTTGCTCCATGTTAGTGTCATCTTCAGACTCAATTTCCATAATAGAATCCCATACAGACCATTTTGTTTTACTAGTGGCATATCTTTCTGATCTTTAAAAGCAATAATTTCCATGTTTTTAATCTCTCTAATCATCTTTATTCCTGTCTTATTGATGCTTCTTAGCAGGGCAGCCACGGTGGTGCAGCCGTTAGTGTTGCCGCCTCATAGCTAGAGGTTCTCTGCTTCAATCCTCGGCTGGGGTGCCTTCTGTGCTGAGTCTGCATGTCCTCCCTGTAGTTGTGTGGGTTTCCTCCGGGTGCTCCAGTTTCCTCCCAAAGATATGCTGTAGGTAGATTGGATATTCTAAATTGGCCCTAGGCATGTGTGTGTGCCTTCTGTAGAAGGCTGGGCACCAGACTGGTAACTTAACACCATAAAACTCCACTGCTAATCATGAGCGGACAGGTGATCCGCTGTGGTGACCCCTAACTGGAAAAAGCCAGAAGAAGATTCATGGTTCTTAGCCACTATCAATACTGATAGCAGCAATTCCCTCTCTTTATTGCATGTTATTTTACACCATCTCAACAAAAACATTTCCATAGTGATGTTAAATTGACTTCCAAGTATAAAACAGCATATTGTTTTTATAATGAAGTAACTCTGCATGGACCCAAAATATATGGACCCAAGAACCTCTTTCTAAAACATCTCATATCAAACATATTGCCTCATCTCTTTGGAAATATTTTTTCAAGCCTTGCATTGGGCTTACAAATATTTGTGCAAATAGTTCATGTAAAAATTCTAAATGTTCTCAAATTAATTGCACATCTAGGGCTATAATATATTTCCATCTGCTGCTCATCTGTAATATCTTCATTTAATCACTCACTTCATGCAGTTTTTGATTTTATACTGTGTTCATAGCTTAATAGGTGTTTACTAGGCTAACGAACACAAGGGTCTTTTTTAGCCAAGCCTTGCAACCCAAATCTCGAACAAGTTCTGGTACTTTTGATAAGTGCAAGCAGGGGCTCGGGAGATGAAACATCTAGAAGCAGGGGCCTTGGAAATTAATCATTTACAGGCTGCCTGTGTCCATTAGAGACATAAGTGCCAAACCAGGGCTGTATTTCCTTTTCCCTATCTAATTGTCCAAGTTACACTTGAATTGGGTTAGGGAGGATTCTGTTCTCAACTGTCCCTGATTTTGACACAAATTTTAGTTCTGTCCCTCTTAATCCCTTTTAGCACTGATGCCTTCTGTACAAAAGTGGTGAATTACACTTAATAAATAATGGCAATAATTAAGAGCTGAAGAATTATTTTACTTCAAGAAATGTATATTAATTCACATACTGTAATTCTGTTAATGCCTTAGATTAATAGAACTAATATGTTAAAAGTGTCCCTGATTTTTCCTGGATTTGTCCCTGATTCTGTTCAGATTTATCCCTGATTGGTTGAGAGCTATTGTGGAGCCTGTTCCATAAATGTGGTAGTCTTGGGGATACATACCTATCTCTCAACAGGACCCATTTATATCATAGGCAAGGTTTAAGTCTTTAGAATGGGTAATTCTTGTGCTGTTTGTTTTGTGGATATGCAGGAGGTCCATTAGGCTAGGGTCTGACAATGCCTTGTATGCCAGGTATAAATATCCTCTCAGCAGCCTGTAGGAGAAAGAATATAGAGATAGGGCCTTGAGTTGGTCTGCATAGGACATGTTACGTACGCCTTTATTCTTTTAGTGACGAACCTCTGTGGATATTCCAGTTGTTGGATATGCCTAGTTAGGTACATACCAAAGAGGACACTGTACTCAATGATAAGTCTGATGAATGCCGAATACAGTGAAACAATGACTTCCTTCGACCTAGATGCCATACCTTTGCTTATAAGTTGCACAACATGGAAGGATTTCCTCACTACTGTAAACAAGTGATGGTCAAAGTCTAGACTGCTGTCTCTGTGTGTACCCAAGTCCCTAACTGCTGGTTCATCTCTTGGGGAGGGGGGTGTTGTCAATATGATAATTACCAGAGGTGACTTCCTGAAGGATAATATTATGCATTTCTTGGCATTTAGTTTTAGTCCATTGCTCTGACACCAGTTGTTTGTCTGTGTCAACACTTCCTGGGGAACATTTGTGTTAGTGGGTGATTCAAGCTCCTAATTTACAATTATCTGTAAATTTAGTCAGTCAGACGTCATTGCCATTGGCCTTGGCATCAGAGGAGTAAATGCCAAAAAGAAGCGGTCCCAGGATCAGTCCCTGAAGGACTTCTCTTGTGACTGCCCTCTTTATAGAGGTGGACTCCCAGTTCTGACTTCATGGGAGCTGACTGTGAGCCAGCTGGCTATCCACTGGGTGGCATAAGGGTTTGTACCTAACTCCTGAGTCTGTGAACAATGCCAGAATGAGATATTGTGTCAAATGTCTTGGCCAGGTCAAGATAGGCAGTGTGAACCATGTTGCCTTCATACATCACTTTGGTAACCTTCTCAAAGAAATCCACCAGGTTAAGTAAGCATGGCCTGCCCTTGATGAAACCAAATTGGGTTGGTTCCAGTGTCTAGAGTTTGCCTATGGTCATTTCCATGATAATTCTTTCCATGTTTTTGCATATGACACTAGTGAGACTTATGGGTCTGTAGTTTACAGGGTCTGTAGATGGCCCATCTTTGTGCAGAGGGATGACTGTTGCTGTTCTCCATTCATGAGGCACGAAGCCTGTTTGGAGGCTACAGTTAAATAGTAATTCCAGATGGCCTGATAGGTCATGTTTCATGCTATTTAGAAGGCAATTGTGTATTGTATTGCCTTTGAGGTTGCAGACATAGCTAAAGAATGCTTTGTGGTTGTCCTTGTCTGGGAAGCCAAATTTGTCTTTGGTAGACTTTCATTTGTCCTCTGAGTTGAAAGTGCTTTTATTCTGCTGGTTACTGCACCTCCTAAATTTTGCCAAGATTTTCTTTATTCTGTTATATAGCCTATTGATGTTGGAATTCCGCCATAGTGGCTTGTTTTTTGTTAGTTCTGCACTTCTTCCTCTATGCAGCTATTAACATGTTTGTATAGAGTTTCTGTGAACAGTTCTACATAGGCAGCAGTGTTTTCAGAGTTTATGGAGACTTGAAATTTTGCCAGGATATCACTTAATACCAGGAGATTACGGGGTTCTATGTTTTATTTGTACTTCAAAGGCGACCATTTTTGTGGTCTGACCTTACCAGAGAAGACATTACACTAGGAGATGTGCAGCACTCTCCCATGTTAGTGAGGACCAGATCCATTATGTTTGCACCACTGGTTGGTGTAATGACAATCTGGTCCAGAGAGTTTGTGTTTACAAAATCCATGAATCTCTGTACCTCTACATTTGGTGTCATATATGATTCCCAGTTAATCCTGGAGTAATTAAAATCACTCAGGAATATTGTATTAGGTAGGATGGTGAGTGTTTCCAATATGTTTATAAAACATGGTATGGGTTTTCTAGGTCATGCGGGGGGCTATAGCTTGCATGGAAGTGGTATTGGGTTTTCCCTATGGTGATTTGAAAGTGGAGATCTTATATCTAACATTTGCTTATGTGCTCTAATTTATACTTTTTTATCATCTGCCATTGCTATATTGGATTCATCCATAAAATCTGCTAGTTGGGGTTTAACAAATTTACTATCCAGCCATGACATATCTTCATTTCACCCCAGCAATAGCCATGTCTTTAAAGCTGAACTGAGTTTAATAAGGCTAAAGTTTGTCTAGCCTCATCCCATTTTATTATCTCATCTGCTTTTGTCATCTTCTTCCAAAATCGCTGTCTTTTTTCCCAAATGCTCATTACAATTTTGTCTGAGCATTTCTTATTACTACATACAATATAGCCTTTTGGTGCTATTCTATTTTTCCAAAGTTTAGCTTCCTTTAAAGTAAAAACTTGATTAATGCTTTTATGTATATAAGGCTGGTTATAATGCTCTTTATATTCCTTGTCTAGATCTGCCCAGATGTCCATGTCTAATCCTATCACTGCAAAATCAGGCACTGTACCTATCACACACGTCCATCTGTGCAAGTATTCCAACCCCTGAATCAAATATTTTAATCCAAGATGCGTGGCCTTATAGTATAACTCCAAAGCTGGATGTCTAAAACCACCAATAATAGTTTTTTTCCCCATTGCAGTTTTTCACTTTTGTTATCACTCCCAAAAAATCCTTTATTTCCTTTTTGCATATCCTTTCATATCTGATCTCTTGGTTGATATAAGCTTATAGGACCAAAAACATCATAATCACATGTGTCTTAACTGTTGATGTCCATAAAACAGTAATTTGTCTTATCTTGTGTTCTTTTGAGTAAATTTTTCCCACATTTCTTTTGCTACTTGCTCAACATCCAATTTCAACCAAATTCTTAAGTAAGTCATCTTGTCATGATCCCACAAAACTGGCAAGTTCTGAATCAAATCGTGTTCATTTAATAATACAACCTTTGTTTTTGCTTCATTTACTTTATATCTAGTTACACTAGTGAAATATTTAAATGTATCATAAATAATGTTCATATCTCTTCATGACTGGAGACATATAGGCCCCAATTCCAAACAAATTGCTCTCAGAGTAAGTGACCATTTACACTGAGAGCAGGCATTTTGGAATCTGGTCCCTGTAATAAGCTTGTTTATAGACAGGCCTTACACCAAAGTAAGTCGCTTACACTGACAGCAAGTCTTTTTTAGAATCAGGGCAGACTTACACTGAGGGCAACTCTATTGAAATCTGGCTCATAATTTTCTGTCATTCACAAAATTAGCTCTTTTATCATTAGTACTTCTCCATTTGCATCCAGTTATATTTCTCTGTCTTATTTCTCTGTCTTCTTTCTGCTTTTTCCGGTTAGGGGTTGCCACAACGCAACTCCGGTCCGCTAATGATTGGCAGTAGAATTTTTATGGGTGCCGAGGTGCCAGCTTGACACCCAACCTTGAACGAAGGCAAGCCCATTCTACATATGTCTTTTGAATGCCACTCGACTGCGGGGCGGACATGCAGACTCCACACAGAAGGCGCTCCAGCCGAGAATCGAACGGGAGAACCTCTTGTCTTATTTCTCTGGCTAATGATTATAAACACAAAGCATAGAGTAATTGTGAAATCAGACACCACTGCTTAGCCCCTCTTGTAAGACTAAATGCTTCTGACAGCTCACCACCAAACTTCACCCTAGCTTGTCCAGAGGTTCATAGGTTCACAGGTGATTACTAGGCTAACAGCCACAAGGGCCTTTTTAAACCTATCCATCCATTCCAAATATCTGAGAATCTCTTGTACCAGTGAAAAATGTAAGAAGAGGCTTAGCAGATGAACCATTTACAGGCTCGCCTATGTCTATTAGAGCATATGGAAAGCCAAATACTTCAAAAGATCTCTTCATAAATTCCCAACTCTCTCTGTCAAACACTATCAGCATCCAAGTCTATTAACATGAACGTGTTATTATTGTCCAATGTATCCTTTAGAATCATGACGGTTCTGTTAATGTTGTCAAAAGCTTGCCTACTCTACCTGGACTATTATTCTTGGTAATATTTTTACCATTATTTTGCCAAAAATAATCACTAAATGCTTTGTAGTCATGACTGAGAAGAGAAATGGCACTGTATATCTCTGAATCAAACTTATATTTCCCTTCTTTTGGTGTAAGCCAATGGCACATCCTCACTCAGAATAATATTGTTAAAAAGTACTAGCCAGCTTTTTATTATTTCCTTTTCCTTCTTTTTCCACAGTTCTGTTAGAATTCCATCACTTCCAGGGGATTTACCTGTATTCTGTTTTTTCATCGTATCTTTAATTTCAGTTCTCTTTATTTTTGAGGTTACCCCTCTTTCAATTTTTGTTAACTGAGGAAGTTATAATTGCATCAAGTGTGTTATTATTTTCTTTGTGTTAATATTAACTTTTGCATTTTTTTCTATATTATATACTGAAATAATTTATGGTTACATTCATAATTTTTCCTGAGTTCACTTCTATGTATTATTTATTTATTGGCATTTGATTACCGGGAAAGTCCAATGGGCCAAGGTAAGTCCATTTTTGGTGGAGGCCTGGGGAGAAAAGCTCCAGGTTATAATCAAACTTACACAAAACTTACATAAAACTTGCATAACATTTTCATACAACTTACATAAAGGTTTCCAAAAAAAAGATAAGTTTCAAGGGTAAATGAAGAACATTACAGGAAGAAAGAAAGAAGAAAAAAATTTACAAGAAATTATGGAAGAAATTACCTGAAATTATACGTAAGAGATAAAGGTGATAAAACATTAAGCTAACACCAGAGTTAAACATGGTCAAAGTACAGAAATAGAAAAATGAGGAAGAAGAGAGGTGGGGAAAGAAATAGTAAGTGGAATGGACAGTAAACAAAAGAGAGAGAGAGGAAAAAATGAAGATGAATGACGTAGAATGAAAGCAGAAAAGATGGAAAGTAAAGGGGAAAGGGCTTAGTGAGTTAATAGAAAGCAAGAGGTGGAATTAAGAAGTTAAGTTAAAAGAAATTATCAGGAAAATGAAGTACTGGAGCAGAAGGTAGGGTATAAACAGATTTGGATTTCTTAAATAGATTAAGTCATGGTAGAAGAAGGAATTGAGCTACTCTACCATTCTCATAATTTCTAATTCTAGTTATCCTTTCAAGCTTTTGTTACCTCAAACATTGATTCAACAATTTGGTTTTTCTAAGGTTATTGTCAAAAATAGTTATACAAAAATCATCGCTCTACATTCATTCATATTTTCTAAATACTCACACAGAGACATTCTAGCAACTTTCAACTGCTCTTCAACCTGTTGTGTTACTCTTATTCTTTTTGGCTTCTGTTAATCCCTTACTTTTTATGCCGTCAAAATACCATCTGTGACTATTATTTCATATTCCATTTGCTTTCATTTTGATATTTTTTACAGAGTTCAACTTGTACTAATCCCAATCCTGTGTAGACATTTAATTGCTCAGACTCAAATCTTAAAACTTAAAGTTTAATCTACCTAATCATTAAATGGTTTCCTTTTTTAGAAGAAATACTGGAAAGTGTTAATGTTTGTCACAACAGACTTTTACTTGCATAGAAAACTTAACTTGCATAGGTGGATGTTCTGACACAGTCAAAAGGTAAGTTTTCATAGGTTTCTTCATGTTACAGTATTCTTTTGATATGTAACATCTATCTAATCTTGTCCAGGAACCATATTTCTCTGAAAATGTGTACACTACACTCTGTTCTTATTTTAATTTTATCAATGTGCCCAAATGCATTCACATTTTTCTCTAAGTATCTGCCATCAACCATTATTCTATGATATCCTGCTCCCCCAAGCCAGTTTTTATAGCGTTCTAATCTCCAACCATACATCCTTGATGGAAGGCTATAGCTTTTCCCATAATATTCTTAGTATCTTGTCTCAGTGCTATTGTTGGAATATACTCCAGCAAGTGTAGTTTTTATGTCCTACTAACAAGCTCTCACAACTATAAATCTTCCCTGCCTAGTCCTTCATTTGTTCCTCAATCTTTATTTCGATTCAATTTTAAATTAATATTAAATTCAATTTCTTTCACCTTCCTTCTGTCCCAGCAAAGAAACTCTTCTTCTCACTTTTCTTCACAAAACTCTCATGCTCTTTACAATTCTGGTGCATTTTCATAGCATTATTATCTGTGCACCACTTTTGTAAATATAGACAAATCTTGGGGTCTATATTACGTTATCGAATACTAATGTATTTGAAAACGTAATAGTCAACCCGTAAATGTCGAAGTCATAAAACTTCGAACATTTCAATGGCGATCTCCATACAGTGCGGAAATGGAAGTTTTCCATTGTCTGCACTGTATGGTGATCTTGGAGTTGGTATATTTAAGCAGTGGGGGGTACAGTCCCCCATGTGGGGGGGTGCAGGGGGGCTTGCCCCCCTTCTTACAGTGTTTAAATGGTTTGCTTGGGTGGGGTTTTTTTTGTATTTTTTGTAAATGTTCAAAGTTTTATGACTTCGACATTTACGGGTCGACTATTAAGTTTTCGAATACATTAGTATTCGATTAAGTAATATAGACCCCAGATCTTGTCCTGTTCTTTTTCCTGTCTACATCCCATTAACATTCTAGACTAGTGACTCAATTTGTAACATGGTAAAAGCTTATCTATTACTCCACTTACATATATTATTTGTATTTCTTTTACAAATTGGTCCTTCATAGTCTGTTTCCATCATTTTTGTGTCACTTTAAGTTTTGTGTAATACTGTTCCAACTGAACCTAATATCTTATTTTCATTAAAACAATACATAATTCCCTCCACACCAAAATAAACAACAGTGTAAAGCTTCTTCTAGTGTTTTCTAAGTCAGGCTCAGTCTGTAGTTTTTTGTTTTGGGCTGGGAACAACAATTATGAATATTTTTTTCATTTGTCTGCAGCTAACAAATTATATATCTTACAGTAAACTCTCAGTTACTGCGGTGGTGGTGCTGCAGTAGCGTTGTCACCTCACAGTTAGACGTTGCCCGTTCGATTCTCAGTTAGAGCGTCTTCTGTGTAGCGACATGCGTGAATGGGCGCTCCTTCGTTGAAGGTTGTGTGTTAGGCCCGGCAAGCCAGTACGTAAAAATCTACTGCCAATCATTAGCGGACCGGAGTTCTGCTGTGGCAACCCCTAACCGGGAAAAGCCAAAAGACACAAACAAACAGTAAACTCTCAGTTAACCGGCACCCATGCAGATTGGTAGATGCCAGATAACTTTTAGTTATGTACTTACCATAACTTTGGATGTATGGGATCCATCTCGCCTACATTCATAACTGATGGGTTCAGAGCCGATCCATCGGCTCCGACTCAGCCACTATACACTAGAACGAAGTCTCTCATTGGCTGGGCTACCCCTTATCCCAGAATGCACCACGCCTGCTTCCCCAGATCTTGTTTGTTCGCTTTCATACATTCATACAGGTACAGAAAACACATACCAATAACTGTAACCAACTAGAGCCCTTCCAGAGGAGAGCTTAGCAAGATGAATATTTCCTCCAAATCCAAAAGGTAGGGGGATTGTATATCCATAAATATGTACAGAGCTGTAGTTACCTATAAGTAGTGTTTAGTAGGGAATGTCAGAATTAGGCTTTGTAGACGTAGAAGTAGTTGTTGTAGGTTTTTTGCATGGGGTTTCATTGTTAAATAATAGAATTAGTAGATTAGTTACTCAGATGGTTTCCAGTAATGTAAAAAACCTATGTTCATCCTGGTCCAGAGGAATAGTGGGTAGGCACTGGGTAGGGATAGGATGGCAGTTTTGCTTCCATACAATTGATGATACGCCAACTTATGTTATTCTAAGGTTGCTCAAAGAGATTAGATATCGAGTTATATTTCTAATGAACGTTAAATGTGGATAATAGAATCTTGGAATGTCAAAGGACTCCAGAACATGAAAAAAGAAAGCTGTTTTTCATTTGTTTCTCAAATCATCAGCATGTTGTATTTTATTACAAGAAACGCATATGACTAATGATCAGTGGGAGTCAGTGAAGGATAAGAAATGGGTTAGGAAGATTGTGACGGCGGAAGGAACAACAAATAGTGAAGGGGTGGCAATTTTAGTTAAGAATCACTTTCAGGGAGATATTAGGGATGTGAAAATGGATCAGGAGGGTAGATGGTGTTTGGTCCTTCTCACATCCAAATGTTATGATAAACCTATAGTACTAATATGTGTATATGCCCCTAATGTTAATCAGCATAATTTCATAGCTTCAATCCATTCCATTTTACAGTCATACAATAATTGCTATATAGTGTTGGGAGGTGACTGGAACTCTTATCAAGATCCTAAATTAGACAAGTTGGGTGCTTCTTTAGCGTTCAATAAACAGGCAATGGTAGCATTGAAAGAATTGAAAATGGATTTCAAACTCTATGACCCTTTTAAACACATACACTCACAAGGGAAAGCAGAGAATTTTACTTATTATTCAACCTGCCATAAAATGTGGTCGAGAATTGACTTTTACTTAATTTCAGAGGTGTTGATCTCAGCTGACCCTAGTGTTTCTAATCAAGTCAGACAACTCTCAGACCATTCAAAGATAACTTTAACCTTAAACAGTAGTAATATGGATACTAAGAGGCTTCGAGGGTATAATTAGTCCTTGAACCCATATTTACTAACCAAGGAAGATATATTAATGGAAGTCAAGGAGATACTTAAACAGTCATTAAATAATATTTCCCAAAATAGACACCCAATAGATATAGAATGGGCTACAACTAAAACGCAGCTAAGAGGACTATTTATACAAAATGCTACATATTATAAAAATTACAAAAGAAGACTCAATTGGATTTAGAAACTAAAATTCAATTACTGGACCAAGATTTGATGAGGAACTATAATGAACAGACAGAAACTGAGCTATTAAGATGTCAAAAAGAACTATTTTTACTTCATAATAGAAATTTGTCACTTTATGTACAAAGAAATTTAGTTAAATATGCAAATCATATTCAAACCCCCTCGAAAGCATTAGCTCGTATTATTAAGCAGATGAAATCAACACGATTAATTACTGAAATACACTATAACAATACTACATATACTGACAAGGCGGATATCATGAAGACCTTTGAAAAAATTTTTAATCAGATTTATGGTGAGAAGCAGACACTCTTGCAAGATAAAGACAGAAAAGATTTTTTACAGAGAATCACTTTCCCTAATATTGACAAGGAATTTCATAGAGATTTAATCAAACCAATTACAGCTGAGGAGGTGTCCGAAACAATCAAGAAACTGAAGCCTCACAAAGCCCCAGGCCCAGATGGTTTGACCTCGGAATTCTACAAATCTTTTAGTGAGATTTTGAGCAGTGTATTGTCACAGACTTTTAATTATATCACTCTAAATAGAATTAATGATCCTCATTTTAATGCCTCAAGGACAGTTCTGATATTAAAAGAGAAAGGTGATTCCAAAAATCCTGATAATTACAGGCCTATATCACTTTTGAATATGGACATGAAAATCATGACATCCATTCTGGCGAGTAGGCTGAAAAAGGTAATAAACCCAATAATATCAGAGGAACAGGCGGGGTTTATGGATGGGAGGCAGACCACGGATAATACCTTAACGCTCCATACCTTAATCTCTTATGCGAAATATAAAACCAATTTGTATGCCCTAATTATTGATGCTCAGAAAGCATTTGATAGGGTTAATTTGGATTATTTATTTGATACATTACCTTATTTTAATATACCGCAGGAGTTTATCTCAATGTTAAGGATACTATATAGAAATGCATACACAAATTTATTTATAAATCATGAATGCTCGAATAGGATAAAAATCATAAATGGTACCCGACAAGGCTGCCCATTATCTCCCATCTTATTTAATCTTTACTTGGAGCCTTTATTTTTACACCTTAAGCAAAATGTTTTTTATAATTCTCCTGTACTGTATGGAATAAAGGTTAGGATGGCTGCCTATGCAGATGATTTAAACATATATTGTACCACACCTGTTTCCGATACTGAAAAATATTAGCTGCAATAGAAATCTTTGAGAGAATTTCCAATTACAAGCTAAATTTAAAAAAATCTAAAATATTCCCATTAAAGACACCCACACCTTTTTCAATGCTACCATTAATAGGACAAGTATTGATGGAAGAAAAGATAAAATATCTGGGAATTGTCTTCTCAACTGAAAATAGAGATTTTTTTATTAACAATGTAAAGTCAACTACAGATCAAATAACATTGGATCTTGAAAGATGGAGTAGATTGAAGTTACCGATGATGGCAAGAGCAGCTATCATAAGAATGAATGTTCTTCCTAGAATGTTATATATTTTTAGAGCTGCACAACTCAGAATTACCAAAACATTCTTTAAACAGCTTCATATAAGATTGGGAAGACTTCTTTGGGAACCTAGGAAGACGAGAATTTCATATGAAAAATTGATGGCTCCAAAAATAAGGGGGCTGTAATTACGGATTTGAAATGTACTATTTAGTGATTCAGGCCAATAGGATTTTAAAACGTCTTACTTGATAGTGATAATAGAAAATGGACACCCAAATGGGTGCTCTTAACGCATAAGCATATAAATGAAGTGGGAGTCAACGCTAAAGCATTACCCTTTTAAATAATTGGACAATGAGTAAATATAAGCTAATGGAGCACATCAAAAGTTATGTAACGCAATTCAAACTCTTTTCGCTTCCTTAAATTTACTAAAATATATGATGGTTTTCCAACCGTTTCATAGGAACCCAAATTTAACAATTGGTGGTCAATTGATTGATCTAAAGAAATTCCCTTTAATCATGGAGTTAACTGTACTCGATTTATATCCTTTTCTAGGAGTATCAGTACAGGATATTTTAAAAGAAATAGAACTCCTATTTCCTATTTAATTATAGTAAGACAGCTAAAAGACTTGGTTATAAACTATTTTAACAACTTTGAAATGAAAGGGAAGATTTAATCATTTCTCGTAATCTATGGGAAGCGCTGTTGCAGGATAGAAAATATATAACCAAGAGCATATAAATTGATAAAAGAGAGGAAGTATAATAATTATATTCTTTTATCGAGTTACTGGAGAGAAATTGATATTCCCAGATGACAATAAGATATTGGAGGCATTTAAATTAACATTAAAGTCCGTATCCCTTCAGAAATTGGTATTTACGCAGCTGATGATATTTAACAATGCATACTATACTGCCTCACTTTGCACAAATTTGATGCGAAGAATTCACCCATATGCCCACATTGCTTTGATCAGACAGCAGATTTGCTTCACATGTTCTGGAGTTGTAAGTGCATTTATAAATTGTGGAATTCATTAAAATTGCAGTTACAAAAAATGGGTTACGAAAATTCAACACTCTCTTGGGAGTTTATGATTCTTCATATTCCCCCGGAGAATCTAAATATATCAAAAACGATTGTAATTATGAATATTTGCCTATTAATGAAATTATATATAGCCACAAATTGGTTGAACCCAGCCCAGACATCGTGGGAAAATTTCAGATTGTTGGCAATAAAACACATCTTAGCGCATAAACTGTTAATTAGTGATCACAAGAAAAATATCAACAACATAAAAATCTGGGAGCAAATTTTTAATATTATTTTGGCTTAAGAGGTTACTATCCACTTTTTCTCGGGAACCAGAATATAGTCTAAATCATCCTTAGATTAGATAGAAAATGTACAGAAAAGACAGATTGTTGGCTTGGATTTGTTAATGTTGAATTTTTTTTTTTTTTATTATTTTCCTTTTGATTGTTAGTGCTGTACCTTTGATCAATACATGAGGTTGATATATATGTGAAATTAACCGATGGAAGCATTTTGTATATATTGTATATAATGTGTGAATTTGTAATATGGTTGTGAAAAATAATAAAAAATGATTATTGAAAAAAAAAAACAAAAGGTAGGGGGAAGGAGGGTGGGTATGTATGAATGTAGGCGAGATGGATCCCATACATCCAAAGTTATGGTAAGTACATAACTAAAAGATGTAATGGGATCCTATCTCGCCTACATTCATAACTGATGGGACAGCGTCCCTAGCACCTAAAACCCCGGGTGGCTCACTGGAACACACTCCTGAGAACTGCGGAACCAAATGAAGCTCTGCCTCGGGAAGCCACATCAACCTTGTAATGAGAAATGAAGGTGTGCAGAGAAGACCAAGTAGCAGCCGCACAAATATCATCTATTGAAACTTTGGAATGAAAAGCTACAGAGGTGGCCATAGCCCTGGTAGAATGAGCTTTGAGTGGGAAAAACAACTCTCTGCCTGACTTGGAATAAATGAAAGAGATGCAATTCTTAATCCATTTGGCAATGGTGGTTTTGGCAACTGGTAGACCTAACCTATTTTCCACAAAGGACACAAACAGGTGGTCAGATTTTCATGTCTGAGTGGTCCTATCTAAGTAAAAACACAGTTGCCTGTGAACATCCAACTGGTGGAAGGTATATTCTGCTCTATTAGAAAAATTTGGAAAGAAGACTGGGAGCTCCAAAGATTGCTAAATGCATAAAGGGGATGCTACCTTAGGCAAAAAGGATGGATTCAATCTAAGGGAAACTCTGTCTTTGTGAAAAATCAAATAAGGAGGGGAAGAACAGAGAGCCTGAAGCTCTGAAACCCGCTTAGCAGAAGTTATTGCCACTAGAAAGGCAGTTTTCCATGACAGAAATTTGATATCACAAGTGGCTGCCGGCTCAAAGGGACGGGCAGTTAAAGAGGCCAGAACCAAATTTAAGTCCCAAGGGGGCTCAGGATGAGCCATAGGAGGCCTGAGGAGCCAGGCTCCCTTAAGAAAGGACTTGCAAAGTCTGTTAGCCATTAAAGAAGGCTCTATAGCAACATGAAAATTAGATATAGCCGCCAGTTGAACTTTAAGTGTGGAGACTGAAGAGCCTGAGTGAAACAATGAAGCTAGAAATTCCAAGACCTGCGGAACTGGGGCCATAAGAGGATCAATGCCTCGCTGCTGGGCCCAACAAACAAACCTTTTCCATTTGCTGGAATACAGCTTAACGGTAGACGGCTTGTGGGAAAAGGACAAGATGTGCATCACTTCCGAAGAAAGAGAGAGATCTCTAACTAAGGATGGAAGTGGAGTAACCAAGCAGCCAGTCGCAACGACCGGAGGGATGGATGAGAGAGTCCCGACTGATGAGACAACAGGTCCAGTACTGGGTCCAGAATCCAGGGGCCCTGTACCGAATACTTCTGAAGGAATGGGAACCAAACCTGATGGGGCCAATGTGGGGCAACCAAAATCATGTGGCACCCAACATGAAGAGCCTTCTGAATCACCCTCAGGAGAAGGGGAATCGGGGGGAAGGCATAAAGCAGACCCGGGGGCCAATTGTGGGCTAGAGCATCCCAGGGAGACTGTCCCTGAGAGGGAGTCAAAGTGAAGAACTCTCTGCACTTCGCATTGTTGGGGCTGGCGAACAAGTCGCAACAAGGGAGACCCCATTTGGCGAAGATCTGCGCAGCCACTCTGTTGTTGAGAGACCACTCGTGGGGCAACAGGACAGTCCTGCTGAGCCTGTCTGCAATCACATTGGCTTTCCCCGGAATGTGTGTGGCTACTAAGAAACGTCGAGAGGCTATGGCCCAGTGCCATACTCTCATGGCCTCCCTGCAAAGGGGCTAGGACCTGGTTCCGCCCTGCTTGTTTATGTGCCAAACTACCGACATGTTGTCGGATAGAATCGCAATAGTACCTTGGGGGACAGCATGATGAAGTGCTTGTAAAACCAGAAGCACCGCTCTCATTTCCAGGATATTGATGTGAAGGTGCACCTCGCAATCCTGCCAAGTGCCTTGGACAGACCTGTCCAGATAATGACCCCCCCACCCTATCTGGGAGGCATCTGTGGTCACTGTGGCAACAGGGGGATGAAGGGCGAAAGGACACCCCCGGTCCAGGTTGGACCGACATAGCCACCAACGGAGGTCCTGATGACAACTCTCCGTAATCAGAACCAGGTGGTTCAGGGGAAGTTCTTGGTATGACCATTGAACTGATAATCGCCATTGCAGCACCCGCATGTGCAGCCTGGCTAATGGTACTAAGAGGATAGTTGCAGCCATCGTGCCCAATAACTGAATAATCTGTCTGGCAGGAACTCGAGATTTGGGTAACAAATTTAGAACCTGTGATTGTAGAACCTGAATTCTTTCTGATGGCAAAAATGCCCGCATCCTTTTTGTGTCTAACTCTGCGCCTATAAAGGTGATACGCTGAGATGGCCGCAGCACAGATTTTTCCCAATTGAAAGTGATTCCTAGCGAGAGACCCAAGGTTACTGTGGCCATCAGCGCTCGAATCAGTAGATGCTTGGAGGTGGCAGTGAGGAGCCAGTCGTCGAGATAGGGAAACACTTGGAATCCTAGACTTCTCAAGTGAGCTGTCACTACTGCCAGACACTTGGTAAACACCCTGGGGGCTGTGGTGAGACCAAAGGGCAGTGCACAAAACTGGAAATGACTGGTTCCTAGGTGGAAGCGTAAATGACTCCTGGACTCTTGACATATCAAAATGTGATAGTAAGTGTCCTTGAGGTCTATGGATCACATCCAGACATCCTTCTCCAATAACGAGAGAATGGACTGAAGGGTGACCATCCGGAACTTGGACTTCTTCACAAAACGATTTAAAGAGCTTAGGTCCAAAATGGGCCTTACGTCCCCTGTCTTTTTTGGCACCAAAAATAATCTTGAGTAAGTTCCTGATCCGATCTGGTCGGCGGGGACGGTCTGGATGACCCCTTTGCTTAGCAGCTTTGAAACTTCTACGGCTGCCAGATCTCGTTGATTGGGTGGCACGTCCGGGATTTTCCTTGTGGGGGGGGGCTTGAAAAAGGGGATGAGGTAGCCTCCGGTTACAATGCGAAGCACCCACTGATACTTGGTTATCGATTCCCAAGCCTGTGGGTGTTTTGCAAAACGACCCCCGACTGGCTCCGGAGAAGCACAGCCAGGCCACATCCTAGGGATGTTGAGGGTAGGAGGAACCACAAAAGGAGTCGCGGTCTCCAGAGTTACGGGGGCCTCTGCCACCTCTAGGGCGATGTCTTCCTGAATTCCCCCCCCCGCCTCTGGAGGGGGGATCACTCGGTGGAGTAGAGAAGAACTTTTGGGATTTCCTGAACCACATTTTCCCTCCTCTCTGGGCCTTGGGATAAGGTCTAGAGGGAGCGGTAAAATGGGCCCCAATGGCAGTCAAGGTCTTGCCCTCCTGCTCGCACCGAGTAAGTGTGTCCTTCACCTTGGGTCCAAACAAAGAAGACCCATCAAAGGGGGCGTCGGCGAAGGAAGACTTAAAGGCCTCCGCGAGTGGACAAAAGCGTAACCAGGCTTGTCTCCTAAGAGCCACTCCTGTGCCCGCTGCTCTACTCACCCCTTCGGCTGCATAAGAATGAGCCTCATGGACGAGTTGACAATAGAAGATAGGGTAGTCATCTGGGTGCCTACGGTCTATGCTAATGCCTCAGGAAGGTTACCCGCAAGGGACTCTCCTAACTCCTTGAGGAGGTCCCTTTGGAGCCTTGTAAAATGACAGAGATAGTTCAGCGACCGCAGGGTAAAGGTCGCTGAAGAAAGGGTATGCTTCCCGTACCTATCCATGCTCCTAGAATCCTTATTAGGAGGATGAATAGACGTTGAAGCCTCTGCCACGTCCTGCTGAGTGGCAGATGCCACCACCATAGCATCAACTGCAACACCCTTAGTGAGGAATTCCTTCTGGGGAGGGGCTGAAAGAAACTTATTAGGCCTTGCAGGCACCGGTTCCGCTGTATCAGGATGTTCCCACACCCTCCGAGAGATTAGATCTACTAACTCGTCGAAGGGTGGAGACACCCAGGAGGAGGAGGGCTGGACCCCAAAGGCCTTGAGGAAGACTGACTCCTCAGCGGTAGGGGCTTTGGATTGCCAATCGCCTCTCTGTCTCAAGATCTCAAGGATATCCGAGAAGGAGACGTCATCCGAGGACGATTTAGGAGACCCCTCCGCATCATCGAGGTCAGTATCTGAAGTGACGGATTCATCTTGGGAATCAACGTGCTTCCTCTTACACAGTTTCTTCCTTGGGGGTTCATCCGAAGCAGATTCAGAAGGACCGGCCGGAAGAAGGGAACCCTCTAAGGGGGTATCCTCAGGCCTTGGGGCCACACTGTCGTGGGAAAGAATGTCTCCAGAGGCACCAGTACCCAAAACTTGGGACGGTGAGGTAGACACCTGCTGAACCTGCAAGGTCATGGCCAGCGCACTCCTCATGGCCTCAAAAGCAGGGCCTCTAGACTCTGCAGAGGACACTTGCTGAGAGACCACGGTGGTACTGGGAATACCTGCGGCCGATGCTCCGAGGGAAGACTGGGCATCAAGAGGCGAGCTCCACAGTGTTGCCCTCGGCCCCGCCGAGGAAGACCCGGTACCAAACCCTGACACCGAGGACAGGGTAGGAATGAAGGTCAGAGCAGAGAAACTCTGAGGGGGTCCCTGCTCCAACTGGATGATTCCGCTGTGTTCTACCTGCACTGACTCCAACAGCTCCAAGGGGGTCGGAGGAGGAGGAATCAAATGCATGGGATGTGGAATCGGCTCCGAAGCCATGTGGGCTGGAGCCGAGATCATTTTAGTAAAAACTGGGGACTGGAACAGCCTCTGGATAACCCTATCCAAATCTGAATCCGACAACCTAGAGGATTTGGAGGAAACAGATTGGGGCCGAGAAGACTTCTGCCTCGGCTCCGATAAAGCAGGGATCAGCTCGAAGGGTTCCAGCACTATCGGACCTGAGACCGGAACCATTTGCAACAGTGTCGGCACGAAGGAGGCTCCGGAGCCGAGGGGGAAGAGTCTGAGCTGCACACCTGCAACGGCTCCGAGACCAAAGGAGCCGAGGTAGGTGATTGGCCTCTTGATGCACTAACCTGCGGCTCCGACACCAATGGAGCCGAGGGAAGAAGCACCGAGGCAGACCCTTCAGCCATCGGCTCGAAGCCATTGGAGCCGAGGAAGAAGAAGTCGATCCCTGTTTCTTAGCTGTCGGGACAGACGGACTGGTCGGAGCCAACGATCTATGCTTCTTGGGTGTCAGGCCCGACGGACTGGTCGGAGCCGATGATCTCTTCTTTTTAGAAGCCGGAGATGAAGCCAAAGCTTCCTCAAATGAAGGCTTAATCAGACCCCTAAGTATCAGCTTGTTTTTTCTCTCCTGGAGAACCCTGGAGGAAAAAGCGTGACACACACTGCAAGTATCCTGTAAATGTTTAGGCCCTAAACAGTACACGCAGACAGCATGGCTGTCTGTAATAGACATTTTATAATTACATTTTGCACACTTTTTGAACCCTGATTTTTGCTCCTTAGACATTTTGGTACAGTGGAAAAAACAGGTAACTGATAGCTAGAAAAAAACAGTAACTAATGTATGGGCTAAAGCCCTCTAACTTAAACGGGCTTAGCCCGATACAACAGGTTAAATACACAAAAGTAAGGAAATACGTGGGCCAAAGCCCTCTAACTTAAACGGGCTTAGCCCGAAAACTATTTCAGTCACACAACAAGAAAATTAGATAGACATACAATAAGGGCAAAGGCCCTCTAACTTAAATGGGCCTTGCCCAGTACACTAGTAGCGCGAAAAAGAATAAAATTTAATTTTACACAAAACTGACCACAAACGCTCACAAAGCTGTTAAAACAGCTGTTTGTTTAAATTCTGACACAAACCCTAGTCAAAAAAGACCAAAAGGTCAAGAAAAAAAAACACTTAGCTCCAGCCAAGTCGAGACCACGTCCGGCTTGAAAAGCGGCAAACGAGATCTGGGGAAGCAGGCGTGGTGCATTCTGGGATAAGGGGTAGCCCAGCCAATGAGAGACTTCGTTCTAGTATATAGTGGCGGAGTCGGAGCCGACGGATCGGCTCCGAACCCATCAGTTATGAATGTAGGCGAGACAGGATCCCATTACATCTGTAGTTTCTGGTTGCTTGAGTGTTACTTTTAAAAATTGGCCTGACTAATACCGTACCCTATACTTTTTGTTTGGTTTGACTTTTTCTCAGATTAGGGAGATAGGAAATGTATTCCTATCTTCCATTTTAAAACAACTCTAAAAATGTAAGGTATGTTTCTGCGGGGGGGAAACAGAAAGTGCGACACATGAAAATTGTACTGTATTTCTTCGATATTTTTTTGCCGGTTGCTTGAGTTCTGGTTAACTGAGAGTTTACTGTATTTTTTTTAATTTGTCTCTCTATCTGTATGTGTCTAGATAGCTAAAGATTGCTAGCTACCTTCTTTCATTTAGTATATATGCCAGTGCAAACTTGTATTATTTTCAATAAATTGTTAATTTCTGCAACAAGTGCACATTTTTAACATGACCCCTTTAAATTCATTACTTATTTCAAACAATGTAGCTGTTCTGAAAGTTAAAACTATCTTATGAACTATCTAGACAAGACAGTTCCACCCTAGGCTGCCAAGGAAGGCAATTTGCATTCTGCTAGTACTAGAAACAGATTAGTCAGTCTTCAGACTCCCATTTTGAATTCTGATAATGTGAATTTAACCAAGCAGTTTGCCATATTGAATAGTTATTTTCTCACTCATACTTAACTGATGTCAGTGTTTCTAAAATATATTTTCCCTGTGCATCTTACATTGCAGTTACATCAGACATTGTTGCCATACATATATTCCCCTGCATTTAACCTACTTTCCTCAGCAAGTGTTTGCAGTGCATTGTATTTGTTAATATTGCTATATATCATATCTTCAGTCTGTATACTTGTCTTTTTATTCACTCCTAGACCATTCGCCAGAAGCATTATCAGAGTTAACGTTATGCATTGTTGCCTATATGTTTCCACCATATACTAGATTAGTTTCCTCTTTGTTTCATCATTCCTTTACCTAATTTCTCCTTTCTTCCCCACTGTCATAATACCTTTATTGAAAGCAACATAGCAAATTTTGTAGTTTGAAAACAAATGGATTTCCAGCCAGACCTCTCAACTGTCCTTAGTTTGGAAAAATATTCCTGGTTTCAGGCCTGAATTAGGATGTCCATATTTTTAGAGGTATGTACCTATTTTCTGGCTTGATTTTCCATATCACATAATTTTCTGAATCTCCCTCATTATATATGATTGTTGAACCTGTCCATACAAAAACACACTACACGACCAACATACTAGTAGCAACAATAATTCAAAGAAAGAGGGCACATATCTTACATCTCCCTTTTTCTGAAGCAAAAATAAGTGACCATGTGTGGTAGTTTTGATACAGTTCATTGAATTCTACAGATTTTACAGTATTCTTTGATAATGCCCTTATATTTTTCAATAATTTTGTCACTCTGTTATGCTAATTACATGTCCAGATTTTTAGCTTAATATTCCTGTTTTTCAAAGACTTTCTTAATGTTTTCAATGTCTGCATTATATTGGTTTCCTTTTTCATTCATCATTCATTTATTTCATTTTATCTAGCCTTCTCCCAATATCATAGAGTCTTTGTTGAAAGCAAAATAACCTTTCATTTGTTCTGTTACTGCTGTAAACCTCAAGTTGTCTCTGTACCATTTAATCAAATTTTAATTGCTTTCCCCTGGTATTTTTTCATCACATTTTCATCAGTTTGCATACCAGTTATTTCCTCTGAAAGGCTGGTTAAATCATCTTCCATTTCCAGATACCTTCTGCTATTTATGACTACAGTATGTACTCCAATAGGGAGCCACTTATTTTGAAAATTTCAGAGCACATTTGGTCAATCACACTCTCTAGTGTGACTGAAGAATTTTCTCCTTCAGTTATGTTCCCGTGTCTGCTCTACACTGCTTTCTGTCCCCTTCTGAGATTTTGCAATTGTTATCCCTTTACTTCATGTTTTACTTCTTTGCTGACCTCCTGAATATCATAGACAAGACATATCAGCTGCCGACTGCTATTAAAAGTTTACAGATGTTTGCAGACTTTTGCTATTTTTAACTGTTCTTAGCCCAAATATCTGTTTTACCTGCTCACACTACTGATGCCCTCTTGGAGCCCTTAACACTATTTTTGACACAAATGTTGATATGAAACCATGTTATTCCTTGCTGTGTCCCTTTTCTTACTAATGCAAGATATTGAGTTATTGATGTCTATACTGCACTGCAGTGTAGTTTCTCTATGCGGTGCAAGTTGTCCACCACCCTATCACACATCTGTGTGAATCCTAGTCTCTCTGATTTCGTCCCTCATATCTTTTTATCATCCCTGTTTTCCACTCATAGAAAATAAAGCTGAATATTTCATTCTGCATCAAACATTTGCCTTTCTTCCACTTTTTAAAACACACACTGCATTAGATCCAACTTCACTTTTTGTAACAAATATGCATCAAGACTATAATTTTCCACAAACTGAACATATCTACTCCATTTATTGCACTCAGCCTAGTAGCACTAAAACTTTCTCTTCTGACTTCCTCCATACGTCCAACTTCTCCCCATCCTAATATTACTTTCTATCCTTTAACCCCCACTCTTTTTATGTACTGTTTCCTTTCTTCTTAATGAACCACAGACCTTTTTGTTTTTGTTTTTTTGTTACCAAATAATCTATTCACATGTATGCTTCTTCACTGCACCTCATTGCTAAAAAATCTCCTGATGTTCTACTATTTTCCTTCATTTTGAGATTATTGAACTCTTTGCATTTTACCCTGAGAAGATGATTTGCTTAGTCTTAAAGCTAAGGTTGCTTTTCTTAATTATCCTAATTTCTCACCACTTAAACTTTACTAAATAAGATTCTGCTGCCCATACAATATGCATATGTTTGTGTTTTTCTAAGTTCATAGCATGATTTTGCATGTCTGCTTTCGTGTTGACAAGCCTTTGTGACTTAGGAGAGACATGGTTCCTCAGGTACACAACAGTACGGCCCCAGAAAAGTGCATTAATGAATCCAATGTGGCTCTAAACATCTGCTTTAGTAAGTCTTTTCATACAGCCCATTTTCCTCCTGTTTTCTTTAAATAGTATCCAAAATTTCTGAAGGAAGTATCCAGACATTAGCCCTTGAAAGGTTATTTCACCTAAGTAGTAATAGCATCCCAACCACAGAAACCCATGCTATTCCTTCGGCATGGATTTTCCATTTATTCTGTTGGACATGCGCATTAAGTAACCATAAAATTACCTGCTCACAGAATTATACATTTCTCCTTTACGTACTCAAAGTTGGATACAGTTGCTGTGCGCTTACAGTTCTACCCCCCATGTTTACACATTTACACAATTCATCTACCCTATTTTTCCCATCTGGCCCTTAGAAGTATATTTTCATGTAAACAGACTTTCTGAGGTATCTAATTTTACCCACAGCTCCTCCAGACAACACCTTCTTACCAACCAACTCCAATTTTGTCATACTTCAAACATTCATTGCTTCAAACCCTTCCATACTGCCATAATACTTTTTTCAGTGTATTTTACACTCTCATATAATACTAATCTCATCTGTGCCCTTTACAGGCAATGAAAGAACTGCTACAGTTTTCTTCATTGTTTCCAACATATTCCACAAACTTAAACAAACTCACAATGTCCCAAACAATCCTAAAATTAAAACAACATTTTTCTTTCTCCTTGTTATACCCATTTACCTGTCTTCTGCCTTCTCACAGACCTCCATGATATACTAGCAAGATCTTTCCTTCAAGAACAGCTGAAATCTTCTCACACCAGCAAAGAAGCACATTTCCCAGTGTTTGAACAACAACCCCTAACCATAAAGCCTGAAGCATGCATTTTTCAAGAGGGGGATGCATACTAGCTATTGTCACATATTCTAGTCTAATGGTAAGACTGGCACATAAAGTAATTCAATTGAACTATATATAAAAACAAGGAAGACAACAGCAGTTGATGTGCAGATCATCTTGGAAGACTGAACGTTACTGAGCCTAATCTTTGAGTTAGATTCGAGGATTCAAAGTCGCAAGCCAAGGCAGTATTTTATGTCTGATGTGGGATAGGGATGGTTGATGCTTGATGACAACATGCCCTTCAACATCATATGTTTTGCCACAGAGGAGTAAAGAGTAAAACCCCAGGCCCAGATGCAGTACCTAACTTCTGATTAAAAGTATTAACATTTTTGCATGAATTTTTAGCCATGGGTAAGAACTATTTATATGCTCACCCTGAACAGACACCAACCTGGCTAACAACAGAAAAAAACTATTCTCCTACTTAAAAGTGAACCTGCAAACTACCGTAAAAATTATAGACCAATAACTTGTCTTCTGACACCGTATAAACTATACACTGGAATTTTTGCAGACAGAGTTTATAGTCATTTAGAAGAAAACTCAATTATGGCAGTAGAACAAAAGGGCAATAAAAAAGTCATATGTTGTTTCCATATTCATAAAGGATGCACACACCTCCAGACTGGTGGCCCAACATAATGCATCAGAGATACTTCAGGTTCAGATAACATTGGGTAAGACAGAGATTCAGGTTGTAGCCTGCTATAGGTCCCCAACCATGTCCGAAGACTCACATTCCACGTTCCTAAGCACCCTGGAAAATATTAGAGTCCAACATAACACTCTCATACTGGGTGACTTCAACTATCCTTCCATTAACTGGGAAAACTACTCATGTGCCAATACACTTGCCCAATGTTTACTGGAATTCAATCATTCCAATGCCCTGGACCAGCTCGTTCTTACCCCCACTAGAGGTAGTAACATCCTTGACCTGGTCATTACTAACATGGGCAACCATTGCTCTACACCAATAGTCAACCTCTCCCTGGTTAGATCTGACCACAAACTAATCACCTTGGAAATCCACATCCCACCCCCCACCCCCGCAAAGTTAACCACCATGAAAAACTTCTCCAAAGCTAACCTTGGGCTCCTAATAACAGAGGTGGCTAACTTCACACCACCCATGCAAATAGAGAATAGTTGCATTTCTGCTGAATCATACACCAATGCACTATACTAACATGTACACAAGTGCATGGATCTCGCCATACCCAATAGAACCAAGACGCTCTCCTCAAAAAAATGGAAGCCAATCTGGTGGTCCCCTGCCATAAACAAACTCTACAACAGAAGGAGGAAACTGATGCAGGATAAGGTGAAGTCCCAAGACTGGAAAAACTCCCTTATCGGCCTCAACAAAAAGTTGAGATTCCTCATCAAATCCTCTAAAGCTAGCTATGAAAACAGAATTGCAGCAGGTAGTAAAGACAACCACAAGGCCTTCTATAGTTATGTAAAGAATCTCCATGGCAATACCCAGATTTACTCTGAGCTACTGCACAATGGTAACTCCTATACTGAGCCAACAGATATTGCCAATATAATGGCCGACAGATTCAGTGCCAACTTTACCTCTCTCTCCCCCCAAGGGACCAGTCACAATACCAGTAGATTGCCAGGCACCCAGTATTACTGATGCACAGGTTAAAACAGCACTGTCCAAGGTCAAGAATACAGCTTCTATGGGACCTGGCAATATCCCTGGTTGTGTTCTACATGAACTACAGAGTGAACTGGCACCTCACCTGTGTGCCCTGTTCAATCACAGCCTCACCTCAGGCTTTGTCCCTACAGAATGGCACACTTCTACAGTCATTCCTCTCCACAAAGGAGGAGAGACTACAGACCCTGAGAACTATCGCCCCATTAGCGTGACGAGTCTGATATGCAAAGTTATAGAACGCATCATCATGGACCTAATAAACAAGGATATAGGGAATCTCCAAACTCTGGATCCCACACAGTTTCTTTTGTGAAGGGTAGATCATGCCTGCTCAACTTGGTCGACTTCTTTGAGTCAGTCACCAGAGCTGCGGATGAAGGCAAGGTGGTTCATACAGCCTACCTTGATCTGGCCAAGGCCTTTGATACCATTCTTCACTCAGGAATCATAGAAAAACTCGCTAAGCTAGGCATCAGCCCCTATATCACTATGTAGGTTGCAAACTGCCTCACAGATAGAACCCACATTGTGAAAGTAGCTGACTCTAAGTCAGACTGCTGACCAGTCATGAGTGGAGTACCACAGGGTTCGGTCCTGGGTCCTATCCTGTTTGGTATCTACTTCTCTGAAGTCCAGGTCAACACAAAGGGACTCTGACTGACAAAGTTCACAGACAATTGCAAGTTGGGGGCTATTATTACCTCCCCAAGTGATATTGATGTCCTACAGAAAGGCATCACTGAGACCAACGACTGGTGTCAGAACCATGGCCTTAAGCTCAGTGCCAAAAAATGTGTCATCATCCTCTTTGAGAAAAACCCAGTTCCAATAAATTACCACATCGATGGTAGTCCACTGAACACAGAAGGCGTTATAAGAGATCTAGGAACACAGGTTGACAGCAACCTCTCTTTTGACCACCACATTGCCACTGTGGTCAGAAAGTCCTTCTATGTGGCACATCTCATTACTAAGGGTTTTGCATCCAGGAAAAAATAGGTCATTGTCTCCCTCTACTCTTCCCTCATTAGACCAATCATCGAATACAATGCCCCATTTGTCATGTACCTCACTAGACACCTGCAACAACTGGAGAGGCTGCAAAAGTACCTCACAAAGAGGATCCTAGGCCTTAAAAACTTGTCCTATACGGACAGACTCAAAAAACTCCACCTATTCTTTGTCTCATATCGCCTACTTAGAGGCAATCTCTGCTTGACTTACAAAGCCATGTCTGATCCAGCTCTGTTAGAAATGCTACATCTAAATAAATCCCAATCCCTCCGCACTGCACGCTCCAGAGACCTCAAACCTCATTACCACAATCAACGGAACGTGCTGGAGGGACAGGTTCATAACCCAGAAACTGCCTATGCAATGGAATAGACTTCCCATACATGTCAAACAGAGCACCTCACTGGCCCTCTTCAACAGAAATCTTGATGAGTGGTTGGGAAAAATAAAATTCACCCCCGGGATCACTGCAGTGGCTCTACTCAACAGAAGCACTGGGAAATAAGGTCGGGTGGCATGATGCCAGGGTAATCCTTTGGGCTAGGCTTGTAAAGGCTCCAGGGCCATTAGCCTAATACACACCTATGGAGTAAAAGATCATTTGTTGTTAAATAAAGTCATAGTGGAGAACTGTAAAAAGGGGAAGAATCTAAGTATGGCATGGATTGACTACCAAAAAAGATTTGACAGTATCCCACATTCATGGATAAAAGAGTGCTTAAAAATGTATAAGATATACCGTACACTGATAAACTACATCACAGCGACCATGAAACAGTGGCAAACCACATTGCAGTTAAGCTATGATAAAGGACAAATTATTATTCCAGGGATAAAAATCCAAAGCGGGGTATTCCAAGGTGACTCTCTGCCACTGCTGCTCTTTTGTCTTGCCCTGAACCCATTAAACAGATTAGGTCATGGCTATAATTTGGCGCCCAGAAAGCAACAAAGTGTAAAGATTTCTCATCTTCTCTTTGTCGATGATTTAAAACTGTATAGCTGATCAGATGAGGAATTGAAAGCACAACTGCAAGTCGTCAAAACTTTTTCAGATGATATAAGAATGTCATTTGGTCTTGATAAATGTGCAAAAGCAACCTTTAAAGCAGGAAAGCTGCAGCATCAAGAAAACATCAGTTTGGGACAAAAATGTGATATAAAAGAACTTGAGCAAGAGAGAGTGTATAAATATTTGGGAACTGATGAAGGATTAACAATAAAACATGAACAAATGTCAATAAAATTTAGTAAGGAATATTTTAGAAGACTTAAATTAATCCTTAAAACAGTGTTGATATATAGGAACAAAAGTCAAGCTATAAACCAATTTGTTCTTCCTGTCCTAACTTACAGTTTTAGAGTACTTGACTAGCCCCAAAAGATGTTGGATAGATGAGACAAGAAAACAAGAAGGATGCTTCATGCTCACCAAATGATTTATAAAAGTCAATGCATACCAAGATTATATATTCCCTGTTCCAAAGGAGGTATGGGCCTCCTTGAAATTGATTACATGTATAGATCTGCAATTGTGGGACTGCATACATATCTGCTGACCTCACAAGACCCAAATATAATGAAAATTTTTAAAGATGAGGAGAATAAATCTAAGATGACCTCCCTTCTTAGTATAGCAGAAGCATATCAGCATCAAGCAGGAATGGAAATCAAACCAGAATTAGATAAAAATCAGGTAGCAACTGAATGTGCTAAAAAACAAAAGAAATAATATAAGGTAAAGGATCAGATGAGATGGCAAGAAATGTGGAAAATGCATAAATAAAGTTGCAAGTATAGAAAACTCCTGGAAGGACCTCATGATGATCAGGATCAAATGCAGAAATGGTTAAGGAAAGGCGAATTTAAACCAAAAGATGAAAGGTTAATATTGGTGACCCAAGATAGTGACCTACATCCATGGTGGTTTACAAAGTCCATTGAACATGTGGAAGAAACAGGCAAATGCAGGTTTTGTAAAACAGAAACAGTTGCATGCCTTATTGCCGGTTGTAATTTACTAATGGCAGAAGGACTGTATACTGAAAGGCATAATAATGTGGCAAGACTGTTGCACTGGGAGTTGTGCAAACATTATAATACTGAAGTAACTGAAAAACACTGGAAACATGAGCTACAAAGCATCATAGAAAATGATGAAGTCTCAATCACATGGGATCATCCATTAGCAACAGTTCAAAAGGTAGATGCTAGAAAACCAGATATAGTGGTCCAAAAAAAGTAGACAAAAGCAGCATTGATCACTGAAATTGCTACACCCATTGACTACAGTGTTGTGCTTACCAAGAGACAAAAGTCATAAAATATCAGGATTTGCAGGCAGAAATGGGAGCAATGTGGAAGAAAGATACCCAGACAGTTCCAATAATATTAGGAGCAATGGGTGTAATAAACAAGAATCTACGACCGCACTTAGTTATGTTACCAATACTTATAACTCTGTACGAATTGCAGAAGGAGTCATTACTGGGCACATTGCAGGTGCTGCTAAGAGCACTTCTGGCTGTCATCAACGATTGAAACAGTACTAATTTTATGAATTTTAATCTTACTTTGACTTAGGAATGGGGTCCATTTGGATCAAGATTTGGAGAAATTACAAGAGTAACAAGAGTGATATAATGGCAAAGCGCAACTACCTATGATAATGATCACAAAGGTAGCACTGAGAGGAAGTTCAGGCCACTGGGAAATAAGTTGTCAAAGAATTTCAATAAGAATCCCCCAAAACAGTGACATTTAATTGATTGTGTAAATATGCTGTTTTCACCAGATAATAAGAAACTCACTGGATATTTAGAAATGCTTAAATAAAGCTATGTATAAGTTTATCATGCATAAGTAAGCAGACTTATCCCCTGGCCACCTCAGCTAAAAGTTATCCTTAGACTAATGCTGCTTAACTTAAGAACTTAACTGGCCTTCATTGTAATAGATCTGCCCAAGAAACATGTTCATTATCACTTATCCTTAAACTGCTTGATGAAGTCACAGTTTGGGGAAACAGTTAAAGAAGCAAACATTTGTTAAGTTGCTAAGCAAAGCAACACTTTTCAAATGTATTAATATATTAATCATCTTTCTCTCATACCTTAAAAAAGGGGAGGAAGTGATGTGAGAACATAGACCAGTGCGCCAGTTTCTCCACTCCTGTGAGATAAAGCCATTTAAACAGGAGCTTTACTAAATTAAAAGTGATTTTCACTCCCTTTAATCCAAATAATAGTGCCATGTACACCTCTCTTTTTCTTACCCATACTTGATTCAGCAGTCTGTCTGTCTAAGGAAGATTTCTTTATTTTTGGTTTGCTATCTGTTTCAACATCTGCTACCTCTTGTCGAGTCTAGCACCTGAAGAATAGGGGACTAGGAGGAATAATTACACCAAGGACATTTATGGGCTTAGGAAGCTAAGTAACTCCATTTCAAAAACAGAGACTTTTGGAACATTGCCAGCCAGTTTCTGATTTTTTTTTCACAACTAGCAAAAACACAGAATGCTAACTATTGAATATTGATCATTTGACTTAGGCTGAGAGGATGATTTACCACTATCAGGAAGAGCATAAAATTCTGTGGTGGTCAAGTTTATAATCTTCAAATGATTTAAAAAATCTCACAGACAGTGAAAATATACAAGCTGTGAGATTTAATGAAAGCTAGCGATGTTAAAGGAATGCCCTCTTAATGAAAAAATACAATGTGGACGAAGCAGCTTTGGTTGCAAAATAAACCTTGATAGTATACTTACTTTTATAAGGCATTTGTAACCCCGACTGTAACAAAATTTATAATAAATAAATTGATGATGAAAACTCTATGTTTTTCAGTTTGGAGTGCACCTATAGTGCATGATAGTATGACACTTGGAGTCACTCACAACTCAGAACAAAAACCCGCTGTAGTATGGCTGAAGTCCAGATGTACAGAAGTACTCATAAGTGTGCAGCTTCAAATAGCAGGCCAGCTGTTTGACGTTATAATAAACGTCTGAGTACTGCAAGCAATTACTTGGTCCCACCAGCCAGAAGCTAAAGCAATCAGCCCATTTCAGTACTCAGAGACTGATTTTTAGTTCTCAAAAAATGAAATTCTATTTTCATGAGATAAAACTTGGGAATTACACCCATGATTTTTTGATTTAATTTAATTTCCACTAATTACTGTGATGTCATTAAAATTTTATAGTTTATCTATATAGTTTCTAGGGACAGAATTGTCAATAAAGTCAGCAGTCAGTATTAAAAGTAGTAAATATGAGAAGAAATGCATCTTGTGGTGAATGGGTGTTTGGGGCCTAGAATACCAAATTCAAGGAATGTCCCATGATTTTCCAGTGCTGGGATACTTAGGATTTGGCATTGAACTGTATTTTCCCAGGAAAATAAGGAAAATTACTGTCTCTATCCTCAGTCAGTTGCAAGTATTCTTAAGTTTGTTCAGTTTTGAAAAGATAGCAAGTGAGTTTTGACTGTTTTTTTGGAGGGGGTGCTTTTTGGATCCCTTTGCCCTGCTGCCTGTTGATCATCATCCCCCTCCTAACCAACTGGCTATTGCATTCATTATCAGTTGGGAGAGGGTCAGCTGGGAGGGGCCATCATTATACCCATCAGGCGTTGTTCATGCTTTTTCCGTATGTGGGATATACCTCACTTCCACAAATAGCATTTCTTAAAAGGCTTTCCCCGCACCCTGAAACAAAGAGGTGGTTCTCACTTCTCCATCAAGGAAACTGCACCTTCCCAATATGCTCCTGAGTGTGTACAACCATGCTCAACTCCCAAAGAGGTGAACAGTCCATATCACTTCACTTCACCCCCCCCCTCTCTGCCCAGTTCCTCCAATGTATGAGCTACTAATCAAACCCAAGTTGCCTAGATTAAATTTCGGGCTCCATTTTTCTGTGCCATGGAGCCAGGCTGAGTTTATTTTTATTCATAGTGAATGAAAACATATGTAGCTCCCACTGTATTTCATGTAGAAGTAATAGACTGTAGTTTTCCATTACACCACAAGGTAGAGCTCCTTTTCATGAATATAAAAGACAATTTCAAAAGTGAAAGAGGATTCTGGAAGACTAGCTGAAGGAGGGAAGACTGAAACACGTAGCTGAAGGGAAAACGGGCCTTACAGCATGACTGGATTTTTTTCTAGTGTTTTGGGACAGGGAAGTGAAGTAGCAGATTGTGTCTGTCTCTTGCTGAAATCCTGGATATGGTATTTTGTGGAATCAGGAGAGAAGTCTGAAACCAGTAGTTCCACATCTGCTATGATTCAGCAAGAAAAGGAGTTCCCTAGGGCGATGTCTTCCTGAATTCCCCCCCCCGCCTCTGGAGGGGGGATCACTCGGTGGAGTAGAGAAGAACTTTTGGGATTTCCTGAACCACATTTTCCCTCCTCTCTGGGCCTTGGGATAAGGTCTAGAGGGAGCGGTAAAATGGGCCCCAATGGCAGTCAAGGTCTTGCCCTCCTGCTCGCACCGAGTAAGTGTGTCCTTCACCTTGGGTCCAAACAAAGAAGACCCATCAAAGGGGGCGTCGGCGAAGGAAGACTTAAAGGCCTCATGAGTGGACAAAGCGTAACCAGGCTTGTCTCCTAAGAGCCACTCCTGTGCCCGCTGCTCTACTCACCCCTTCGGCTGCATAAGAATGAGCCTCATGGACGAGTTGACAATAGAAGATAGGGTAGTCATCTGGGTGCCTACGGTCTATGCTAATGCCTCAGGAAGGTTACCCGCAAGGGACTCTCCTAACTCCTTGAGGAGGTCCCTTTGGAGCCTTGTAAAATGACAGAGATAGTTCAGCGACCGCAGGGTAAAGGTCGCTGAAGAAAGGGTATGCTTCCCGTACCTATCCATGCTCCTAGAATCCTTATTAGGAGGATGAATAGACGTTGAAGCCTCTGCCACGTCCTGCTGAGTGGCAGATGCCACCACCATAGCATCAACTGCAACACCCTTAGTGAGGAATTCCTTCTGGGGAGGGGCTGAAAGAAACTTATTAGGCCTTGCAGGCACCGGTTCCGCTGTATCAGGATGTTCCCACACCCTCCGAGATTAGATCTACTAACTCGTCGAAGGGTGGAGACACCCAGGAGGAGGAGGGCTGGACCCCAAAGGCCTTGAGGAAGACTGACTCCTCAGCGGTAGGGGCTTTGGATTGCCAATCGCCTCTCTGTCTCAAGATCTCAAGGATATCCGAGAAGGAGACGTCATCCGAGGACGATTTAGGAGACCCCTCCGCATCATCGAGGTCAGTATCTGAAGTGACGGATTCATCTTGGGAATCAACGTGCTTCCTCTTACACAGTTTCTTCCTTGGGGGTTCATCCGAAGCAGATTCAGAAGGACCCCCCCGGAAGAAGGGAACCCTCTAAGGGGGTATCCTCAGGCCTTGGGGCCACACTGTCGTGGGAAAGAATGTCTCCAGAGGCACCAGTACCCAAAACTTGGGACGGTGAGGTAGACACCTGCTGAACCTGCAAGGTCATGGCCAGCGCACTCCTCATGGCCTCAAAAGCAGGGCCTCTAGACTCTGCAGAGGACACTTGCTGAGAGACCACGGTGGTACTGGGAATACCTGCGGCCGATGCTCCGAGGGGAAGACTGGGCATCGAAGAGGCGAGCTCCACAGTGTTGCCCTCGGCCCCCGCCGAGGAAGACCCGGTACCAAACCCTGACACCGAGGACAGGGTAGGAATGAAGGTCAGAGCAGAGAAACTCTGAGGGGGTCCCTGCTCCAACTGGATGATTCCGCTGTGTTCTACCTGCACTGACTCCAACAGCTCCAAGGGGGTCGGAGGAGGAGGAATCAAATGCATGGGATGTGGAATCGGCTCCGAAGCCATGTGGGCTGGAGCCGAGATCATTTTAGTAAAAACTGGGGACTGGAACAGCCTCTGGATAACCCTATCCAAATCTGAATCCGACAACCTAGAGGATTTGGAGGAAACAGATTGGGGCCGAGAAGACTTCTGCCTCGGCTCCGATAAAGCAGGGGATCAGCTCCGAAAGGGTTCCAGCACTATCGGACCTGAGACCGGAACCATTTGCAACAGTGTCGGCACCGAAGGAGGCTCCGGAGCCGAGGGGGAAGAGTCTGAGCTGCACACCTGCAACGGCTCCGAGACCAAAGGAGCCGAGGTAGGTGATTGGCCTCTTGATGCACTAACCTGCGGCTCCGACACCAATGGAGCCGAGGGAAGAAGCACCGAGGCAGACCCTTCAGCCATCAGCTCCGAAGCCATTGGAGCCGAGGAAGAAGAAGTCGATCCCTGTTTCTTAGCTGTCGGGACAGACGGACTGGTCGGAGCCAACGATCTATGCTTCTTGGGTGTCAGGCCCGACGGACTGGTCGGAGCCGATGATCTCTTCTTTTTAGAAGCCGGAGATGAAGCCAAAGCTTCCTCAAATGAAGGCTTAATCAGACCCCTAAGTATCAGCTTGTTTTTTCTCTCCTGGAGAACCCTGGAGGAAAAAGCGTGACACACACTGCAAGTATCCTGTAAATGTTTAGGCCCTAAACAGTACACGCAGACAGCATGGCTGTCTGTAATAGACATTTTATAATTACATTTTGCACACTTTTTGAACCCTGATTTTTGCTCCTTAGACATTTTGGTACAGTGGAAAAAACAGGTAACTGATAGCTAGAAAAAAACAGTAACTAATGTATGGGCTAAAGCCCTCTAACTTAAACGGGCTTAGCCCGATACAACAGGTTAAATACACAAAAGTAAGGAAATACGTGGGCCAAAGCCCTCTAACTTAAACGGGCTTAGCCCGAAAACTATTTCAGTCACACAACAAGAAAATTAGATAGACATACAATAAGGGCAAAGGCCCTCTAACTTAAATGGGCCTTGCCCAGTACACTAGTAGCGCGAAAAAGAATAAAATTTAATTTTACACAAAACTGACCACAAACGCTCACAAAGCTGTTAAAACAGCTGTTTGTTTAAATTCTGACACAAACCCTAGTCAAAAAAGACCAAAAGGTCAAGAAAAAAAAACACTTAGCTCCAGCCAAGTCGAGACCACGTCCGGCTTGAAAAGCGGCAAACGAGATCTGGGGAAGCAGGCGTGGTGCATTCTGGGACAAGGGGTAGCCCAGCCAATGAGAGACTTCGTTCTAGTATATAGTGGCGGAGTCGGAGCCGACGGATCGGCTCCGAACCCATCAGTTATGAATGTAGGCGAGACAGGATCCCATTACATCTGTAGTTTCTGGTTGCTTGAGTGTTACTTTTAAAAATTGGCCTGACTAATACCGTACCCTATACTTTTTGTTTGGTTTGACTTTTTCTCAGATTAGGGAGATAGGAAATGTATTCCTATCTTCCATTTTAAAACAACTCTAAAAATGTAAGGTATGTTTCTGCGGGGGGGAAACAGAAAGTGCGACACATGAAAATTGTACTGTATTTCTTCGATATTTTTTTGCCGGTTGCTTGAGTTCTGGTTAACTGAGAGTTTACTGTATTTTTTTTAATTTGTCTCTCTATCTGTATGTGTCTAGATAGCTAAAGATTGCTAGCTACCTTCTTTCATTTAGTATATATGCCAGTGCAAACTTGTATTATTTTCAATAAATTGTTAATTTCTGCAACAAGTGCACATTTTTAACATGACCCCTTTAAATTCATTACTTATTTCAAACAATGTAGCTGTTCTGAAAGTTAAAACTATCTTATGAACTATCTAGACAAGACAGTTCCACCCTAGGCTGCCAAGGAAGGCAATTTGCATTCTGCTAGTACTAGAAACAGATTAGTCAGTCTTCAGACTCCCATTTTGAATTCTGATAATGTGAATTTAACCAAGCAGTTTGCCATATTGAATAGTTATTTTCTCACTCATACTTAACTGATGTCAGTGTTTCTAAAATATATTTTCCCTGTGCATCTTACATTGCAGTTACATCAGACATTGTTGCCATACATATATTCCCCTGCATTTAACCTACTTTCCTCAGCAAGTGTTTGCAGTGCATTGTATTTGTTAATATTGCTATATATCATATCTTCAGTCTGTATACTTGTCTTTTTATTCACTCCTAGACCATTCGCCAGAAGCATTATCAGAGTTAACGTTATGCATTGTTGCCTATATGTTTCCACCATATACTAGATTAGTTTCCTCTTTGTTTCATCATTCCTTTACCTAATTTCTCCTTTCTTCCCCACTGTCATAATACCTTTATTGAAAGCAACATAGCAAATTTTGTAGTTTGAAAACAAATGGATTTCCAGCCAGACCTCTCAACTGTCCTTAGTTTGGAAAAATATTCCTGGTTTCAGGCCTGAATTAGGATGTCCATATTTTTAGAGGTATGTACCTATTTTCTGGCTTGATTTTCCATATCACATAATTTTCTGAATCTCCCTCATTATATATGATTGTTGAACCTGTCCATACAAAAACACACTACACGACCAACATACTAGTAGCAACAATAATTCAAAGAAAGAGGGCACATATCTTACATCTCCCTTTTTCTGAAGCAAAAATAAGTGACCATGTGTGGTAGTTTTGATACAGTTCATTGAATTCTACAGATTTTACAGTATTCTTTGATAATGCCCTTATATTTTTCAATAATTTTGTCACTCTGTTATGCTAATTACATGTCCAGATTTTTAGCTTAATATTCCTGTTTTTCAAAGACTTTCTTAATGTTTTCAATGTCTGCATTATATTGGTTTCCTTTTTCATTCATCATTCATTTATTTCATTTTATCTAGCCTTCTCCCAATATCATAGAGTCTTTGTTGAAAGCAAAATAACCTTTCATTTGTTCTGTTACTGCTGTAAACCTCAAGTTGTCTCTGTACCATTTAATCAAATTTTAATTGCTTTCCCCTGGTATTTTTTCATCACATTTTCATCAGTTTGCATACCAGTTATTTCCTCTGAAAGGCTGGTTAAATCATCTTCCATTTCCAGATACCTTCTGCTATTTATGACTACAGTATGTACTCCAATAGGGAGCCACTTATTTTGAAAATTTCAGAGCACATTTGGTCAATCACACTCTCTAGTGTGACTGAAGAATTTTCTCCTTCAGTTGCGTTCCCCGTGTCTGCTCTACACTGCTTTCTGTCCCCTTCTGAGATTTTGCAATTGTTATCCCCTTTACTTCATGTTTTACTTCTTTGCTGACCTCCTGAATATCATAGACAAGACATATCAGCTGCCGACTGCTATTAAAAGTTTACAGATGTTTGCAGACTTTTGCTATTTTTAACTGTTCTTAGCCCAAATATCTGTTTTACCTGCTCACACTACTGATGCCCTCTTGGAGCCCTTAACACTATTTTTGACACAAATGTTGATATGAAACCATGTTATTCCTTGCTGTGTCCCTTTTCTTACTAATGCAAGATATTGAGTTATTGATGTCTATACTGCACTGCAGTGTAGTTTCTCTATGCGGTGCAAGTTGTCCACCACCCTATCACACATCTGTGTGAATCCTAGTCTCTCTGATTTCGTCCCTCATATCTTTTTATCATCCCTGTTTTCCACTCATAGAAAATAAAGCTGAATATTTCATTCTGCATCAAACATTTGCCTTTCTTCCACTTTTTAAAACACACACTGCATTAGATCCAACTTCACTTTTTGTAACAAATATGCATCAAGACTATAATTTTCCACAAACTGAACATATCTACTCCATTTATTGCACTCAGCCTAGTAGCACTAAAACTTTCTCTTCTGACTTCCTCCATACGTCCAACTTCTCCCCATCCTAATATTACTTTCTATCCTTTAACCCCCACTCTTTTTATGTACTGTTTCCTTTCTTCTTAATGAACCACAGACCTTTTTGTTTTTGTTTTTTTGTTACCAAATAATCTATTCACATGTATGCTTCTTCACTGCACCTCATTGCTAAAAAATCTCCTGATGTTCTACTATTTTCCTTCATTTTGAGATTATTGAACTCTTTGCATTTTACCCTGAGAAGATGATTTGCTTAGTCTTAAAGCTAAGGTTGCTTTTCTTAATTATCCTAATTTCTCACCACTTAAACTTTACTAAATAAGATTCTGCTGCCCATACAATATGCATATGTTTGTGTTTTTCTAAGTTCATAGCATGATTTTGCATGTCTGCTTTCGTGTTGACAAGCCTTTGTGACTTAGGAGAGACATGGTTCCTCAGGTACACAACAGTACGGCCCCAGAAAAGTGCATTAATGAATCCAATGTGGCTCTAAACATCTGCTTTAGTAAGTCTTTTCATACAGCCCATTTTCCTCCTGTTTTCTTTAAATAGTATCCAAAATTTCTGAAGGAAGTATCCAGACATTAGCCCTTGAAAGGTTATTTCACCTAAGTAGTAATAGCATCCCAACCACAGAAACCCATGCTATTCCTTCGGCATGGATTTTCCATTTATTCTGTTGGACATGCGCATTAAGTAACCATAAAATTACCTGCTCACAGAATTATACATTTCTCCTTTACATACTCAAAGTTGGATACAGTTGCTGTGCGCTTACAGTTCTACCCCCCATGTTTACACATTTACACAATTCATCTACCCTATTTTTCCCATCTGGCCCTTAGAAGTATATTTTCATGTAAACAGACTTTCTGAGGTATCTAATTTTACCCACAGCTCCTCCAGACAACACCTTCTTACCAACCAACTCCAATTTTGTCATACTTCAAACATTCATTGCTTCAAACCCTTCCATACTGCCATAATACTTTTTTCAGTGTATTTTACACTCTCATATAATACTAATCTCATCTGTGCCCTTTACAGGCAATGAAAGAACTGCTACAGTTTTCTTCATTGTTTCCAACATATTCCACAAACTTAAACAAACTCACAATGTCCCAAACAATCCTAAAATTAAAACAACATTTTTCTTTCTCCTTGTTATACCCATTTACCTGTCTTCTGCCTTCTCACAGACCTCCATGATATACTAGCAAGATCTTTCCTTCAAGAACAGCTGAAATCTTCTCACACCAGCAAAGAAGCACATTTCCCAGTGTTTGAACAACAACCCCTAACCATAAAGCCTGAAGCATGCATTTTTCAAGAGGGGGATGCATACTAGCTATTGTCACATATTCTAGTCTAATGGTAAGACTGGCACATAAAGTAATTCAATTGAACTATATATAAAAACAAGGAAGACAACAGCAGTTGATGTGCAGATCATCTTGGAAGACTGAACGTTACTGAGCCTAATCTTTGAGTTAGATTCGAGGATTCAAAGTCGCAAGCCAAGGCAGTATTTTATGTCTGATGTGGGATAGGGATGGTTGATGCTTGATGACAACATGCCCTTCAACATCATATGTTTTGCCACAGAGGAGTAAAGAGTAAAACCCCAGGCCCAGATGCAGTACCTAACTTCTGATTAAAAGTATTAACATTTTTGCATGAATTTTTAGCCATGGGTAAGAACTATTTATATGCTCACCCTGAACAGACACCAACCTGGCTAACAACAGAAAAAAACTATTCTCCTACTTAAAAGTGAACCTGCAAACTACCGTAAAAATTATAGACCAATAACTTGTCTTCTGACACCGTATAAACTATACACTGGAATTTTGCAGACAGAGTTTATAGTCATTTAGAAGAAAACTCAATTATGGCAGTAGAACAAAAGGGCAATAAAAAGTCATATGTTGTTTCCATATTCATAAAGGATGCACACACCTCCAGACTGGTGGCCCAACATAATGCATCAGAGATACTTCAGGTTCAGATAACATTGGGTAAGACAGAGATTCAGGTTGTAGCCTGCTATAGGTCCCCAACCATGTCCGAAGACTCACATTCCACGTTCCTAAGCACCCTGGAAAATATTAGAGTCCAACATAACACTCTCATACTGGGTGACTTCAACTATCCTTCCATTAACTGGGAAAACTACTCATGTGCCAATACACTTGCCCAATGTTTACTGGAATTCAATCATTCCAATGCCCTGGACCAGCTCGTTCTTACCCCCACTAGAGGTAGTAACATCCTTGACCTGGTCATTACTAACATGGGCAACCATTGCTCTACACCAATAGTCAACCTCTCCTGGTTAGATCTGACCACAAACTAATCACCTTGGAAATCCACATCCCCCCCCCCCCCCCCAGGTAACCACCATGCAAAACTTCTCCAAAGCTAACCTTGGGCTCCTAATAACAGAGGTGGCTAACTTCACACCACCCATGCAAATAGAGAATAGTTGCATTTCTGCTGAATCATACACCAATGCACTATACTAACATGTACACAAGTGCATGGATCTCGCCATACCCAATAGAACCAAGACGCTCTCCTCAAAAATGGAAGCCAATCTGGTGGTCCCCTGCCATAAACAAACTCTACAACAGAAGGAGGAAACTGATGCAGGATAAGGTGAAGTCCCAAGACTGGAAAAACTCCCTTATCGGCCTCAACAAAAAGTTGAGATTCCTCATCAAATCCTCTAAAGCTAGCTATGAAAACAGAATTGCAGCAGGTAGTAAAGACAACCACAAGGCCTTCTATAGTTATGTAAAGAATCTCCATGGCAATACCCAGATTTACTCTGAGCTACTGCACAATGGTAACTCCTATACTGAGCCAACAGATATTGCCAATATAATGGCCGACAGATTCAGTGCCAACTTTACCTCTCTCTCCCCCCAAGGGACCAGTCACAATACCAGTAGATTGCCAGGCACCCAGTATTACTGATGCACAGGTTAAAACAGCACTGTCCAAGGTCAAGAATACAGCTTCTATGGGACCTGGCAATATCCCTGGTTGTGTTCTACATGAACTACAGAGTGAACTGGCACCTCACCTGTGTGCCCTGTTCAATCACAGCCTCACCTCAGGCTTTGTCCCTACAGAATGGCACACTTCTACAGTCATTCCTCTCCACAAAGGAGGAGAGACTACAGACCCTGAGAACTATCGCCCCATTAGCGTGACGAGTCTGATATGCAAAGTTATAGAACGCATCATCATGGACCTAATAAACAAGGATATAGGGAATCTCCAAACTCTGGATCCCACACAGTTTCTTTTTGTGAAGGGTAGATCATGCCTGCTCAACTTGGTCGACTTCTTTGAGTCAGTCACCAGAGCTGCGGATGAAGGCAAGGTGGTTCATACAGCCTACCTTGATCTGGCCAAGGCCTTTGATACCATTCTTCACTCAGGAATCATAGAAAAACTCGCTAAGCTAGGCATCAGCCCCTATATCACTATGTAGGTTGCAAACTGCCTCACAGATAGAACCCACATTGTGAAAGTAGCTGACTCTAAGTCAGACTGCTGACCAGTCATGAGTGGAGTACCACAGGGTTCGGTCCTGGGTCCTATCCTGTTTGGTATCTACTTCTCTGAAGTCCAGGTCAACACAAAGGGACTCTGACTGACAAAGTTCACAGACAATTGCAAGTTGGGGGCTATTATTACCTCCCCAAGTGATATTGATGTCCTACAGAAAGGCATCACTGAGACCAACGACTGGTGTCAGAACCATGGCCTTAAGCTCAGTGCCAAAAAATGTGTCATCATCCTCTTTGAGAAAAACCCAGTTCCAATGAATTACCACATCGATGGTAGTCCACTGAACACAGAAGGCGTTATAAGAGATCTAGGAACACAGGTTGACAGCAACCTCTCTTTTGACCACCACATTGCCACTGTGGTCAGAAAGTCCTTCTATGTGGCACATCTCATTACTAAGGGTTTTGCATCCAGGAAAAAATAGGTCATTGTCTCCCTCTACTCTTCCCTCATTAGACCAATCATCGAATACAATGCCCCATTTGTCATGTACCTCACTAGACACCTGCAACAACTGGAGAGGCTGCAAAAGTACCTCACAAAGAGGATCCTAGGCCTTAAAAACTTGTCCTATACGGACAGACTCAAAAAACTCCACCTATTCTTTGTCTCATATCGCCTACTTAGAGGCAATCTCTGCTTGACTTACAAAGCCATGTCTGATCCAGCTCTGTTAGAAATGCTACATCTAAATAAATCCCAATCCCTCCGCACTGCACGCTCCAGAGACCTCAAACCTCATTACCACAATCAACGGAACGTGCTGGAGGGACAGGTTCATAACCCAGAAACTGCCTATGCAATGGAATAGACTTCCCATACATGTCAAACAGAGCACCTCACTGGCCCTCTTCAACAGAAATCTTGATGAGTGGTTGGGAAAAATAAAATTCACCCGGGATCACTGCAGTGGCTCTACTCAACAGAAGCACTGGGAAATAAGGTCGGGTGGCATGATGCCAGGGTAATCCTTTGGGCTAGGCTTGTAAAGGCTCCAGGGCCATTAGCCTAATACACACCTATGGAGTAAAAGATCATTTGTTGTTAAATAAAGTCATAGTGGAGAACTGTAAAAAGGGGAAGAATCTAAGTATGGCATGGATTGACTACCAAAAAAGATTTGACAGTATCCCACATTCATGGATAAAAGAGTGCTTAAAAATGTATAAGATATACCGTACACTGATAAACTACATCACAGCGACCATGAAACAGTGGCAAACCACATTGCAGTTAAGCTATGATAAAGGACAAATTATTATTCCAGGGATAAAAATCCAAAGCGGGGTATTCCAAGGTGACTCTCTGCCACTGCTGCTCTTTTGTCTTGCCCTGAACCCATTAAACAGATTAGGTCATGGCTATAATTTGGCGCCCAGAAAGCAACAAAGTGTAAAGATTTCTCATCTTCTCTTTGTCGATGATTTAAAACTGTATAGCTGATCAGATGAGGAATTGAAAGCACAACTGCAAGTCGTCAAAACTTTTTCAGATGATATAAGAATGTCATTTGGTCTTGATAAATGTGCAAAAGCAACCTTTAAAGCAGGAAAGCTGCAGCATCAAGAAAACATCAGTTTGGGACAAAAATGTGATATAAAAGAACTTGAGCAAGAGAGAGTGTATAAATATTTGGGAACTGATGAAGGATTAACAATAAAACATGAACAAATGTCAATAAAATTTAGTAAGGAATATTTTAGAAGACTTAAATTAATCCTTAAAACAGTGTTGATATATAGGAACAAAAGTCAAGCTATAAACCAATTTGTTCTTCCTGTCCTAACTTACAGTTTTAGAGTACTTGACTAGCCCCAAAAGATGTTGGATAGATGAGACAAGAAAACAAGAAGGATGCTTCATGCTCACCAAATGATTTATAAAAGTCAATGCATACCAAGATTATATATTCCCTGTTCCAAAGGAGGTATGGGCCTCCTTGAAATTGATTACATGTATAGATCTGCAATTGTGGGACTGCATACATATCTGCTGACCTCACAAGACCCAAATATAATGAAAATTTTTAAAGATGAGGAGAATAAATCTAAGATGACCTCCTTCTTAGTATAGCAGAAGCATATCAGCATCAAGCAGGAATGGAAATCAAACCAGAATTAGATAAAAATCAGGTAGCAACTGAATGTGCTAAAAAACAAAAGAAATAATATAAGGTAAAGGATCAGATGAGATGGCAAGAAATGTGGAAAATGCATAAATAAAGTTGCAAGTATAGAAAACTCCTGGAAGGACCTCATGATGATCAGGATCAAATGCAGAAATGGTTAAGGAAAGGAATTTAAACCAAAAGATGAAAGGTTAATATTGGTGACCCAAGATAGTGACCTACATCCATGGTGGTTTACAAAGTCCATTGAACATGTGGAAGAAACAGGCAAATGCAGGTTTTGTAAAACAGAAACAGTTGCATGCCTTATTGCCGGTTGTAATTTACTAATGGCAGAAGGACTGTATACTGAAAGGCATAATAATGTGGCAAGACTGTTGCACTGGGAGTTGTGCAAACATTATAATACTGAAGTAACTGAAAAACACTGGAAACATGAGCTACAAAGCATCATAGAAAATGATGAAGTCTACATCACATGGGATCATCCATTACCAACAGTTCAAAAGATAGATGCGAGAAAACCAGATATAGTGGTCCATGAAAAGAAGACAAAAGCAGCATTGATCACTGAAATTGCTACACCCATTGACTACAGTGTTGTGCTTACCAAGAGACAAAAGTCATAAAATATCAGGATTTGCAGGCAGAAATGGGAGCAATGTGGAAGAAAGATACCCAGACAGTTCCAATAATATTAGGAGCAATGGGTGTTATAAAAAAGAATCTACAACCGTATTTAGATATGTTACCAATACTTATAACTCTGTACGAATTGCAGAAGGAGTCATTACTGGGCACATTGCAGGTGCTGCTAAGAGCACTTCTGGCTGTCATCAACGATTGAAACAGTACTAATTTTATGAATTTTAATCTTACTTTGACTTAGGAATGGGGTCCATTTGGATCAAGATTTGGAGAAATTACAAGAGTAACAAGAGTGTTATAATGGCAAAGCGCAACTACCTATGATAATGATCACAAAGGTAGCACTGAGAGGAAGTTCAGGCCACTGGGAAATAAGTTGTCAAAGAATTTCAATAAGAATCCCCCAAAACAGTGACATTTAATTGATTGTGTAAATATGCTGTTTTCACCAGATAATAAGAAACTCACTGGATATTTAGAAATGCTTAAATAAAGCTATGTATAAGTTTATCATGCATAAGTAAGCAGACTTATCCCCTGGCCACCTCAGCTAAAAGTTATCCTTAGACTAATGCTGCTTAACTTAAGAACTTAACTGGCCTTCATTGTAATAGATCTGCCCAAGAAACATGTTCATTATCACTTATCCTTAAACTGCTTGATGAAGTCACAGTTTGGGGAAACAGTTAAAGAAGCAAACATTTGTTAAGTTGCTAAGCAAAGCAACACTTTTCAAATGTATTAATATATTAATCATCTTTCTCTCATACCTTAAAAAAGGGGAGGAAGTGATGTGAGAACATAGACCAGTGCGCCAGTTTCTCCACTCCTGTGAGATAAAGCCATTTAAACAGGAGCTTTACTAAATTAAAAGTGATTTTCACTCCCTTTAATCCAAATAATAGTGCCATGTACACCTCTCTCTTTTTCTTACCCATACTTGATTCAGCAGTCTGTCTGTCTAAGGAAGATTTCTTTATTTTTGGTTTGCTATCTGTTTCAACATCTGCTACCTCTTGTCGAGTCTAGCACCTGAAGAATAGGGGACTAGGAGGAATAATTACACCAAGGACATTTATGGGCTTAGGAAGCTAAGTAACTCCATTTCAAAAACAGAGACTTTTGGAACATTGCCAGCCAGTTTCTGATTTTTTTTTCACAACTAGCAAAAACACAGAATGCTAACTATTGAATATTGATCATTTGACTTAGGCTGAGAGGATGATTTACCACTATCAGGAAGAGCATAAAATTCTGTGGTGGTCAAGTTTATAATCTTCAAATGATTTAAAAAATCTCACAGACAGTGAAAATATACAAGCTGTGAGATTTAATGAAAGCTAGCGATGTTAAAGGAATGCCCTCTTAATGAAAAAATACAATGTGGACGAAGCAGCTTTGGTTGCAAAATAAACCTTGATAGTATACTTACTTTTATAAGGCATTTGTAACCCCGACTGTAACAAAATTTATAATAAATAAATTGATGATGAAAACTCTATGTTTTTCAGTTTGGAGTGCACCTATAGTGCATGATAGTATGACACTTGGAGTCACTCACAACTCAGAACAAAAACCCGCTGTAGTATGGCTGAAGTCCAGATGTACAGAAGTACTCATAAGTGTGCAGCTTCAAATAGCAGGCCAGCTGTTTGACGTTATAATAAACGTCTGAGTACTGCAAGCAATTACTTGGTCCCACCAGCCAGAAGCTAAAGCAATCAGCCCATTTCAGTACTCAGAGACTGATTTTTAGTTCTCAAAAAATGAAATTCTATTTTCATGAGATAAAACTTGGGAATTACACCCATGATTTTTTGATTTAATTTAATTTCCACTAATTACTGTGATGTCATTAAAATTTTATAGTTTATCTATATAGTTTCTAGGGACAGAATTGTCAATAAAGTCAGCAGTCAGTATTAAAAGTAGTAAATATGAGAAGAAATGCATCTTGTGGTGAATGGGTGTTTGGGGCCTAGAATACCAAATTCAAGGAATGTCCCATGATTTTCCAGTGCTGGGATACTTAGGATTTGGCATTGAACTGTATTTTCCCAGGAAAATAAGGAAAATTACTGTCTCTATCCTCAGTCAGTTGCAAGTATTCTTAAGTTTGTTCAGTTTTGAAAAGATAGCAAGTGAGTTTTGACTGTTTTTTTGGAGGGGGTGCTTTTTGGATCCCTTTGCCCTGCTGCCTGTTGATCATCATCCCCCTCCTAACCAACTGGCTATTGCATTCATTATCAGTTGGGAGAGGGTCAGCTGGGAGGGGCCATCATTATACCCATCAGGCGTTGTTCATGCTTTTTCCGTATGTGGGATATACCTCACTTCCACAAATAGCATTTCTTAAAAGGCTTTCCCCGCACCCTGAAACAAAGAGGTGGTTCTCACTTCTCCATCAAGGAAACTGCACCTTCCCAATATGCTCCTGAGTGTGTACAACCATGCTCAACTCCCAAAGAGGTGAACAGTCCATATCACTTCACTTCACCCCCCCCCTCTCTGCCCAGTTCCTCCAATGTATGAGCTACTAATCAAACCCAAGTTGCCTAGATTAAATTTCGGGCTCCATTTTTCTGTGCCATGGAGCCAGGCTGAGTTTATTTTTATTCATAGTGAATGAAAACATATGTAGCTCCCACTGTATTTCATGTAGAAGTAATAGACTGTAGTTTTCCATTACACCACAAGGTAGAGCTCCTTTTCATGAATATAAAAGACAATTTCAAAAGTGAAAGAGGATTCTGGAAGACTAGCTGAAGGAGGGAAGACTGAAACACGTAGCTGAAGGGAAAACGGGCCTTACAGCATGACTGGATTTTTTTCTAGTGTTTTGGGACAGGGAAGTGAAGTAGCAGATTGTGTCTGTCTCTTGCTGAAATCCTGGATATGGTATTTTGTGGAATCAGGAGAGAAGTCTGAAACCAGTAGTTCCACACCTGCTATGATTCAGCAAGAAAAGGAGTTCCCTAGGGCCTAATACCGAGAAGCCATAGATGATTGCCAGAGTTCTGGTAGGTGATTTTCTACTTTTCTCATCAGAGGAACCACGGCACCTGGTCATTAGAATATTCTCGATGGAGTGGTGAGAGACTCTGGCCATCATTTTATATTTTTATAAGATTGTGGATCCCCCCATTTAATGCTTTGTGGATTACAAATAACTGGGATCTATATGAGCTCCAACTTGAGCCCCATCATGCCAGCAGCAAGACTGTAAGTAGTCACTTGCCAGTGAACAAGGTATAATAGAGTGTTTCATAGTTGGTCTGTTTAGAATTGATCAAGGGGGTAGAGGGTGTTAGTACTGCTGAATAACATTGCATTCTCTCATATTTGTATTGTGGCACTATAAATCTTTATTGTTCCATGATAATGCATTTTGCCATGTTAGTACTGCTGCCTTAAAGAATCTTTACTGCTCAATGACATTGCATTTCCTCATATTTGTATTGTTGCATTATAAATCCTCATTGTTCAATGACATTGCATTTTGCTCATGTTAGTACTGCTGCATTCAAGAATTTTGCTGCTCAGTGACATTGCATTTTCTCATATCTGTATTGTTCTATTATGACTCTTTTATTGCTTAATGGCATTGCATTTTTTCCCGTGTTTGTATTGCTGCATTATAAAGCTTTACTGCTCATTGATATTGCCTTCTTTGTGCATGTTTGAATGTCAAGACCTTCTTCTGTTGAGTTCTGGGGAAGAGGGTGAATGTATGTTTTCATTACATGCATATTCTCACCTTGCCTTATTGCTAACTGGTGCACTGTTGAAATAATTTGTTTATGGTTGTGCTATTGCCTTTTTAAACATAATGTGTCACCTAGAATAAAATCCTTCTTCTTGCCTCCTTGGTGTGTTGGGTCTAATAGGAGTGTCACCACAGTCAGGTAAGAAGGAACCCATATCTCTTCAGCTACACCTGCGGATATGCTACACATATACACAAATTCATAAATTCTCTGAAACACTTTAATTAAAGCTAATAATATAAAAAATGAGAAGTCTTAACTAGTAGTCATAACAAGTAGTTGAAAAAACTTTATGAGTGAAAGTCCATTAGTACTCTCCCTGACTGTAAATGACCATAGGACTAAACCCAAGGATGACACACAGAAATACGTGCTCAGCAAGAAGCAAGTTATTTTAAATGGCCAACCAAAGCTAACAGTTTACTGTTTAACCATTGCAGTGGTGACCATGCACATGCCTGATTATGTTGTTGGCTGTTTAAGAAACTAAGGAATTAGACGTGATCATACACTAACTTTTAATGGGTAGAGAGGAATTCAGTCATGGACTAGGCAGTTCTTCTAGTGGCAGTCCCACCCACCCTTCATATGGGTCCATCACATAGCTACTAGTATAATTGTAATTATATAAAGAACATGTATGCATATGTAAAACATAGCATGCACACATATAAAGAATATTAAGGTGATTCCCTATACTGAATGTGAACAGTAGACAGTCCTTTATCTGCCTCCCTGGAAGGATCTGAAGGCCTAGAGAAACTGATTGCTTTTCCTTTGAACAGCAGCAGTGATATCACGCTAAGAGATTTCTTTCACCATTTAATATGTTTGGGCTTCTTGCTTCTCTATCAATCAGTGAAAATATAAAATACAGAGAGAGAGTGGGATGAGGTTCTTTGAGAGGGCAATAAATGACAGGGAAAGACTGAATGCAAACAAAACATAAGGCAGTTGATTCTCAGGACTTGATTAAAAGGATATGCAATGACACCATCAAACTGCAGATTACACAGAGAAAAGTTTTCCAAGTGGTCTAAGACTACATGAAGGCAGCCAATTTCTACTGGGAGCCACAACAAAATATAGACACATTTAGAGTGGGTTAAAACACATTACATTTGTTTGGAGGGTGACAGGCTTCAGTCTCATACGTCAGAGTATCATGTAAAACTGTCTGTAGATTACATGATTTTAATTTGAATTTACAGAGCTGCTCCTTTACCACTTTCTGTTTGCTGACAGAGTAAAATGAAAAGTATAGCTTAACTTAATAGTGGCCATATAAGTAAAATGAAGGTATGTCAGTGTCCGAAGCTAATTTAACTCCTAATCAAGGCATAGACTGCCAGTCTCTTCTGCTTAGCAGTGTTATTACAAGCTTATCGTAGCCATTCTACCAAGTCAAGTATGGGGTTGTTAATATACAAGTCTCCATGGGAACATCTTGGCAGACTAGCTAGTTCTTTCTCACTAAGCAAGCAGTTCCCCTGAATTAAAGCTGATAGCAACTTTCAAAGCGGAGTCTTTCATCTGTGAAGAGGGGTATCAGTGTAAGATATCCATATAATTTCCATGCTTAAAGTTTCTGCAGTTTTTATTTTAGTTACTGCAGCTGTAAGGTCATTAAGGTAGGGAAAGGGAAAATGGAGACCAGTGATTAGTAATTACTCATGAACATAAAAAGAGAAATAGTAAGTACATATTCTGTTATCAGAGTAAGCTCTGGAATACATTAATTATCCTAAACTGAATTAATAGTTCTCATGCATGCAAATATTTAATACCCCGTGATACAATATGAATACTTTAGTACTTTTATGTTATAACATCTCGCCACCAGGCACAATAAAATAAACTAGCTGCACTTCACCTGAGCATCATAAAGTTATTAACCTTAATTTTAGGAACAAATGTATAAAAGAAGGCTCATATCACCCAAGAACAAGTTCTCAAGGCACCATCTAAGGTTAAGGACACTACTTTTACAAAGCCAAATAAAATACTTGGCTACTTACTGGTCATCCTGAAACATGACTTATCTGACCCACAACAGAAGCTACTTGATATCAGCCTCAAAACAGGCTTCATGCCGGATGAATGGAGGAAATCAGCAGTGGTTCCCTTGCACAAAGGTGGGACTTCAATGGATTTTGGTAATTATTTAACAATAAGCTTGACCAGTCCCATCTGTACAGCTCTAGAAAGGCTGTTTATGGAACTGATATATATGGATATAGGTAACCTATAGATTCTCAACCCTAACCAGTGCAGATTTTTTAAGGGAAGGTCCTGCCTCCTTAACCTGGTCAGCTCCTTCAAAAAGGTTACTGAAGCAATGGATGTGGGTGAAACAGTGCACACTATATATACATATATAAGGCATTCAACACCATTCCATATTCAGGTATAGTATATAAACTATCCCAGCTAAATGTCAATCCCTATGTAACTCATTGGCTAGCAAACTGAAGTTAGGGTGATGGTTATACCTCCTTCAAAAGACCTGTCACCATCAGTGTATCTTGGCGTTCAGTCCTTGGGCCACTCCTGTTTGGCATTTACTTCTTAAAGTTCAAAGCTAATGTTAAGGATTTGTGGCTGATCACATCTGCACATGACTGCAAACTTGGTGCCATTATAAACTCCCCAAAGAACACCAAGATCCCCCAAGGGGACCTGTCACAAACAAATAGCTAGTGTCAAAATGATGAACTAAAACTAAATCCCAAGAAGTGTATAATCATGCCCTTTGGAAATCATGACTACCCTTGTAACTATCACGCAGATAAATCACCCCTGAAAATTGATGCTGTAGTTTGGGATCTAGGAACCTATGTATTACAATGAACTGTCCTTTGCACACCATGTATCCCCTGTTGTAAGGAATCACTTTTTAATTGTACAGCTTATATCTAAAGATATTGTGTCCAAATGTAATGATGTAATTGTTCAACTTTCTCTGCACTCATTAGGCTAATCAGTAAGCGTAATGCCCCTTTTAGTATGCACCTATGCAAACACTTGTCACAACTGGAAGAACCGATACATATTGAAAGAGGCATTATACTCCCTGTATAATGACAGGCAAAATCATAATATGCTATGTAGACCATCTCATCACAAAGGCTACTGAGAGGTGACCTCAACCTTGTGTTGTTGTTGTTGTTTGTCTTTCGGCTTTTCCCGGTTAGGGAGTCACCACAGCGGAACTCCGGTCCACTAATGATTGGCAGTAGATTTTCACAAACGCCGAGGTGCCAGCTCAATGTCCAACCTTTAACGAAGGCATGCCCATTTATGCATGTCTTTCGAATGCCACCTAACCATGGGGAGGACATGCAGACTCAACACAGAAGGCACTCCCCACACTCCAGATGAGAATCGAACATGAGAACCTCTTGCTGTGAGGCAACAACGCTACCGCTGCACCACCGTGGCTTGGAGCCCAATTGCCCATATTGTGTCACACCAATTACACATTTGCAAGTCCTATAGTAACATAAATACTTGCTCAAAGGATCTCAATATCTTTAGCAAAATAAATAGAACATGTTGGAGGGACATGTTTGTAGAACCATCTTCCACTCCATATAGAGCAATGTACCTCTCTAAGTCTATTCAAAAATAATTTGGATGAATGGATGATTAACTGCAAATTTACCCCCAGTTTTGTACCTATGTCCCTCATGAATAGGGGAAACAATTTAATGTCCCACCATATTCTTGTCTGGCCCATATGGGTTATTTGTATGCAAAATATAAAGTCTGAAAACTACCATGAGGATATAAAACTAAAGATCCTCACAGATCAGTAGCCTAGTAAGTACCGATGAACCTATGAACTTAAGGCTTGTCCAGTATTTTTGGGGTTTGTAAAAGATGCAAGCTACATGGGTTTAAAGCTGTTCATAAACACATTGATAACTACCTCCTTTGGGGTGCAGAAATGGTTTTACAGAAATAAATTACACTATTTTTTTTAGTGTACTAGGATGTTAGATACTTTCATGGCTATGGACATGTTTTTAACAAAGAAGTAGTCCATATGGACAGGATAAGCAGAGATACTATACCAACTTACAAGACAAACATAAAAACAACCCAAAATGTTTTTCGGTCATCACTAAATAAAGTATTCCACCCTGGCGAGACAACTCCTCCCTCTCCAAAAACAGACAGTATGACAGACTCTATCCCCACACAGTTTAATTCCTACTTTATACAATTAATATTATCGCTTATACACTAATACATCTGCCCCCCCCCCTTCTATCCCTGTCCAGTCAAAAGCACCCACAGCTCTTTAGTTTTAGTCTAGTACCTACCTCACTCATAAGGAAGTTGATCCTTAAACTAAAAACTATTTCAATAGCTGTAGACCAACTACAATCAGACTACCTCATGGCCGCAGAAGTCATAACCTTCCCTGTGTCCATACTAATTAATAGGTACATAGCAGAAATATATGTCCCATCACTGTAGAGAAATTCCTACATCATACCTCCTTATCCTTTCAACCAGTTACTACAGGTGTCCCTCAGAGGTCTATCCTGGGTCCTCTCCTATTTAATATATTTATTAATGACCTCCACACCTCCACTAGTTTAGTTCAGTATGCAGATGACTCAACAGTAATATGTGTGGTCTCAACAATAAATAAGCTCCAAGACATTATCCTGTGTAGAAACCTGGCTCAAAGAATCAAACCTCCTCCTCAACTCCAAGAAAAGTAAGTTAATGCTTTTTACCTCAAAAAGTTGCCAAAATCAAAAGCAATTTTTTACCATAAAGTCAACACATGATACTATCATTGAAACTAACTCACAGTAAATATCTAAGAATTACAACAGGTGACAATATCAAATATGATCAGCATATACTGCATACAAATCTACACACCAGAAATGATGATACCTTTATAGGATCAATGGATTCCTTACAGATACTACAAGAAAAACTCTAGCCCCCACCTTCATATTGCCAACTGTCTTATAAGCCACTCCTGTCCTAACAAATTTAAATGATATTCAAAGAAAGAGAAACGTGCCTCTTGCTTCAGTAAAATAGCTAAATTTATCACCGATCTCCCTCATAGGACCCACCACTGCCATAGCTTAAAGCAAGTAAACTGGCTTGAACTACACAACTAACATATTCATAACTACCTACAGCATACAAACTCATTCATCATACAGAAAAATGGCCTGCACTTATTTGAACTTATCACTGCTCTACTGTCCAGCAAAAGACCTCCGCTCTAGTAACAAATTCTTATTACTTATAGATAAGACAAATAATGATGCAGGAGACTCATTCTACTCCCAATGCATTGCTAAACTATGGAATAGTATCTCCACACAAATAAAACTCTCCAACAAACTCAATAGTTTTAAACCACTACTTAAACAGCATCTTAACCAGTCCTGGTCCCACACATGCTCATCACAAGGTTGAGACTTTGTGTTCACCATATGATTCTCTCCAAATACTCTCCATAAACAGAATACAATCTCTCACTGAAATGACAAAACAATTTTTATATATAACTCTTGCCTGTACGACCTTCTAAGTTGCATGTGGGCTTTTTAGTAACTTCCACTTCTATAACATATTAGAATGTATAAATGTAACTATTGTTTGTATATAGATGTAAATAAAAATGTAACTACTCTGTGTTTAAATGAAACTTAGTATATGGAGCTTTTGTCCTCGGGCCTCCTCTGAAAATGAATATTACCCAGTCGGACTTTCCTGGTAATCAAAGATAAGTAAATAAATAAATAAACATGGATGTCTTTCCCATATGACATTGCAAAGAGTTGTTCACAGGCTTTATATTGTAGATCATTTTGTTTAATGTATATAGCTTTAAGAATGAAGTTGTTTTTTCCTTAACCTTCTCTGCCATTTCTTTTCTTGCTGCTTCCTCGGACATCTGGTGTTTATGACTCATTAACTCTTCAGTCAGACTGGAGTAGAAATAACTGTTCATCAGCTTTGGTGCCCTAGGGCTCACATTCAAGTTCAGAATCAGGATCCTTACTCATCTTGTGACAGTCTTTTAGGTTGCATTCATGTTAAATGCTTTTGACACTATTAATATTCTACAAACATTGTCTTCATAAGTATTAATGGGCTTAATAGCACAACATTCTTTTTCTATTTATGGCTATGTCATAATAATTCTAGCCTTATATTTCTACAAGAGCCACACCTTAATTCAAAGTACAAAATTAAAGAAATACTATGTACATCTTTTATCTCTTCAGGAGTGACTAACCTGAAAAAAATTTCACTAAGAGAATTTGTTGATGCCAGGAGATACTGAATCTTACAGGGTCAGTGACAGTTGTACAGAGACACTGACCAGATAAATACATGACTCTGTCCTGGTTTTGGTGCTGCAGAGGAGCAGGTGATACTTCAGCCATATGGAAGATGTTGGTTGCAGAAGCCCTGATTGTAAAATATATCCTGTATCCTGAATATATAAATAACCCAGTGCTCCCATAAACCCAGAAACTCCGCCTTTGGACTCAGAGTAATTGAAAATAAAATGTAATCAATGTTAGCTCACAGGTAGTTCATTGAGGAGTGAGCCATACCAACCACTTTCTGGGGTACAGAACATTTAACACAGACTGCACATTTTCCATCTGTTGTTTGAAAGACTAAATCAGTTTCAAATTAACACCTTACCATTATTCAACCATTCTATACTATGTTGCATGATAAATACCTTTGATCCTCAAGTACCAACACAGACCCTGCTGATACCAATGAAGGCTGACCCTCCTTAAATTTTTTCTGTTCAGAAGAATAACATCCAAATAACTCCGCAGACAGGCTCCACCAGTATATTTAAAATATTTAATTTAGACAAAACAGAACGAAAAAATAACACAGCAGATTCTGGGATCAATTCTTCTGTTCCTTCCCATAAAATAAATGTCATCCACAAATCGGTAATACCCCAAAATGTACTAGTACAATTCAGATTTGAATACAAATATTTGCTCCCAATACAATATAATAATGTTGGCATATATAAGGGTACAGGCTGAACCCATAGCCACCCCATCTATTTGGTGGTACAGATCTCCTTGAAAATAAATGGAGTTATATCTCAGTGCCAACTCCATATTTTCCAAAACAAGTTTAAATTCACCGGAAGACAAGAAACCGAACTCCACCAACATTTTTTCAAACCATATTAAGCCTTCCATATGGGGTATTACTGAAAACAAATCCTTTACGTCGATGGTAAGAAAAATAATGTTATCTTCATAAAGGCTAGTACCAATTTTGTTCAAAAAAGCCCAGGAGTAAACCAGTATGTGTGGGTATTTAGGGTAAAGCTTTTTAAATTTTGTGTCCACGTATATAGCCAATGGTTGAGTTTTTTATCCTTGTGAGGTAACTATTGGTCTCAGGGGTAGATGAGGGTTGATGATAGTTATTTTAAGTTATTTTTAAAAGGTTTTACATTTGTGCCAGTTAAAACAACTAATATAGAAGAAATACTGCTTGATATAAAATTGTTTACCTGGAAATTAAACTTGACACAGATATTTAAAGTTGACTTACATCCTACTCAGGGCAACATATTAAAGAAGAGAAGTATTTACAATCCACCCCTATATCAGGACATACAGAATTTTGAGATGTGTGTAACTAGCATGATAAGAAAAGAATATGGGAAGGTGAAAGAGGTTAGTTCTAACCTATCACCCAAAGAGAGAGAAAATTGCTCAAAGAACTAAGTGAAAATGGAAGGAATTGGGTAATGAAACCAGATAAAGGGGGAAGGGTTGTGTTAATGGATCAATGGGATTATACCAATAAGATGCTGGAAATATTAAACACTGACAACAGATAGGTTATCGTATCAAGAAATGAACTTAATATTTCATATAAAAGGATTGATTTGATACTGGAAGACAATTTAATGCAGGGATTGATAGATATACATTTATACCATTTTTTTAGGGTACTGAAGCCTTTAATTCCAGCTATTTTTGGCATTCCAAGATACATAAGGGGGTGGATAACCCACCCCTGAGACCAATAGCTACCTCACAAGGATCAAAAACTCAACCATTGGCTAGATACATGGACACAAAATTAAAACATTTTTATCCTAGATACCCACACGTACTGGTGGACTCCTGGGATTTTTTTAACACAATTGGTACTAGCCTTTATAAAGATAACATTACTTTTCTTTCCATCAACATAAATGATTTGTTTTCAGAAATACCCCATTTGGAAGGCTTAATATGGTTTAAAAAAATGTTTTTGGAGTTTGGTTTGTTGTCTTTTGATGAATTTAAACTTGTTTTGGAAAATATGGAGTTGGTACTGAGATATAACTACATTTATTTTCAAGGAGATCTGTACCACCAAACAGATGGCGAGGCTATGGGTTCGGCCTGTGCCCCTATATATGCCAACATTATTATGTTGTATTGGGAGCAACAATTTGTATTCAAATCTGAATTTTACCAGTACATTTTGGGGTATTACAGATTTTTGGATGACATACTTATTTTATGGGAAGGAACAGAAAAATTGATCCCAGAATCTGCTGTGTTATTTTTTCATTCTGTTTTGTCTAAATTAAATATTTTAAATATACTGGTGGAGCCTGCCTGTGGAGTTATTTGGACTTTATTCTTCTGAACAGAAGAAATTTAAGGAGGGACTGCCTTCATTGGTATCAGCAGGGTCAGTGTTGGTACTTTTGGTCTTGTGTTTGTGCTGTGCTTTTGCGGATTACCTTTGCTCCTCACTCTGACAAGTATGTTGAGGCAGAAAATGTACATACAATAAATGGACTGTGGGTCCCTCTTGACAAGATCTTTCACTTCATTTCAATCATTCATAAAATGTAGACTGCTGACTGCTTTTTTATGAGCAAGATAAAGATACTGTTGCATCTTCAACCATGAGAATTAAGATCCCTTCATTGGTTGGGTCTCATCCATCTGGATAGGAAGTTCTCTCAGTCTTAACAAGCTTGCAATTCTCACAGCGAGAAAGGTAAACAACAATAAAAAAAGAAATTGAACAAACAACACAGCCAATAAAACATTTAATATACAAAATAAATAAAAGGTGAGCTCTTTCTTGTATACAGTACTTCTTCAGACCAACTAACAAAAACTTTAAACTTCATCAATAAATAATCAAATCAATTAACAAATCAAACTCTCATCACTGTTACCATAGTGACTAAGTAATGTTTAAGCTTCCATTAAGGTTTAAGTGAAATATTGTCATTTAAACCAAAACCTCTATCTGCCTGCTGGGTGATGATCCATTTCAATTCATTGTTTTCTATTTTATTAACAACACATCCTCCCCTAATACTCTTAGAAGTTAATTGCACCACTCTAAAGAGAAAAGTATGATTATTATTACATGCAACATGTTTATGTAATGCAGTCGTGCTAGCCGTCCTCCTATTTTCACCCAGGTGTTCCAAAATTCTTTCTTTAAGACTACTATTAGTCTTTCCAACATAGAAACATGGGCAACCTCTACAAGTGGCAAGGTACACCAGATCTTTACTTTTGCAATTAGCGTAGAATCTAAATTCATACTTAATATTAGTAGTGGGATTTACAAAAACATGGAGTATCTAAAATAAAATCACAGGACTTACATCTAAGGCAGGGGTAAGTACATAACCTAGAGGACAATAGTTATTCTATACATTAAGAATTGTGTTTAAAGCAACGTGTCTGCTTAATATTACTTGCATTTTTAAAACAGAAACTGGGTTGCATCCCTACAATCTTTCTCAGCCCTTCATCAATCAGTAGAATGAGCCAATTCCTTTTTATAACCATACAAACATCACTCACATTATTAGAAAAAGTAAGTCCTGTTATAGGTTGTCTACAACTTACACTTTTAATAATGTCAGTCGTCCCCTTCCTTTCAGACAAATAAGGCCTCCCTTGTGTTTTCCTCAAGTAGATAACCTTTGCTAAAACATCAACTTCTTTATAATCATAAAACTCAAAACTAAGGTTATCATAAATATTTTGCAGACTATTGTTATCTGTGTATAATCTAGATGCCTTCAAAAACTGTCCTTTAAGTATGTTCCTATAAATATAATTCGGGTGCATACTAGTCTGATGTAATTTGTTATTCTTCCAACAAGATTTCCTATATAATTCAGTTCCACACATATTGTTAGCATACTTATAAACATGAACATCAAGAAAATCTATAGAGATAAAAGAGGAAGAGACAGTAAACCTCAAAAACCCATACTACCATTAAGCCCATACTACCATTAAGCCACAAAGGGTAAAAACCAAAACCTTAGATTCGATGGCTACATTCCCATTTTTCCTACAAAAGGGCTTGATTTAATCTCTTCATTCACAATGGTGATTACTAGTAGTAGGAGCAGGAGTTACAGTGGTAGACTTAGATCAGTTTTAAGTAACGTGTACATATTCATAGGACTCTTCATTATGCATTTAGAACTCATTATAATTGCCATGGGTGCACCATCCTGTCATTCCTCAGCTGATAGGTTCACAGGTAAAGATTAGGCCAGCTGCATTGTGGACCATTTTAATCCAATTTCCCTTTTTGTGCTCAAATTAAATTATCCCATTTGCATACCTCTCAACTGTTCAGAATTTTGCAGACTGTCCAGATATTTGTCTCATATTTTTAGTTTGTTCCTTGCAAGATTTTCGGTTTTCTAGCAAACCAGTGTGGATTGATATCACTAAATAATGACAGACATTTGAGTTTCAGACCTCATATTCTTCAGAAAATACATGTTAGTGTAGAACCTGTTATTCAAATAACATTCTAAATTTATAAGAGTAACATTTAAAATCTGTCCCTATTTTTAGACCTTTGTCCACCCATTATTTGTGTCTTTGTCCAAATTTCTTGGGCTAAGAGACTGAGAGGTATGGCCAATTGATTAGAGACTGGCCTTACCCATCCCATGGGTGACAATTATACATTACCCATAAAGAGAATAGCTGGGATCATACCATAGACAATTTGAGGGGACCCCTGCATGGGATAGAACATTTAGGAGCTGCCTCTGTCCATTAGTAGTACAGGAGGCAATCCTGGGGTTAAGTTTCTCCTTACCATCCATAATTAGTTAAACTTGAATATGGACAGGAATTTACTTTGTTTTATGTGAATGTGGATTCTGCTCCAGAACAGATGTATCCTATGCATAATGTACCTGTCCCCAAAACTGTCCTGTTGATGTTTCAGAAGAGTTTTAGACCCCTAGACTGAGTATTTCTTATGGAATTTGACTTTCTAATATGCAGCAAATCCATCAGTAGTGGGTCGGAGGATGTCTTTTATGCCAGATACAGGTTACCTCTTAGCAGTCTGTAGGATACAGAGTATAGTAACAGGGCTTTGAGTCGGTCCATGTGTGACATGTTGTTTAGGTTTTGTATCATATTAGTAAGGTATTGCTGTGGGTGTTGCAGCTGTTGCATGTGTCTGGGCAGATACACGTCAAAGTTGACATTATATCCAATGATTGGCCTAATAAAGTCTGAGTAAAGGGAGGACAATGACATTTCTAAATCTAGATATAATCTCTTGGTTTCCAGGCTGTGCAATATAAAAGGACTTTCTTACAATAAGAGACACACATTGATCAAAAGTTAGGTCACTGTGCACATATGTTCCCAAATCCTGAATAACTGGCTCAACTCGTAGGGTCATATTGTCAATGTGGTAGTT